>NW_021318917.1:818722-862200 GCF_001605985.2 Dendrobium catenatum
GGAATTTCCTCATATCCCACCCCCGTGCCGAGGAACCCTATGGTTCCCGGGAAACAATTAAAAGAGAAAAGAGATTTTTAAATCTATAATATAAAATATATCTTTGTTTACTATTCCCCCCAAAATATCTTTTTAATAAATAACTTTAATTACAATAAAATATTTAATAAATTTTTTTTAGGAAAATTAAGATAATTAAAAAATAAAGTCCCACCAAAATTTATAAAAGTAGAAATAATTAAGATTTTATAATAAGTTGGGGGGAAAGAAAACCCCCCAACCTGGAAAAACCACTTCCCAAAATTTACCGAGGGGTTTTTTTTCTCCCCCCCCCTTATAGAAATTTAAATCTAAAAAATTAGTTTTAAAAAAATAAATAATTTAATGGAAGATAGTTTAAGTTTAAAATTAAATAACTAAATAAAAAGAAAAACCCGAATCCCCCCCAAAATGTATAATGAAAAAAAAAATTTACCGTATGTCCATTTAAGATAATATCTTTATGGGTGGCGTGTTGGCGATTTGGCTATTATTCAAATGCAACCTTGCTTAAATACTTCCGCTGTGTTAATTATCCTTAACTATACGAAAATAGCATCTCGAGTAAAATATTCAAACACATAGTGTTCTATTCGAAGCCTACAATCAATAACGAACAAAGGTGGACACCCCCAAATAAACGAATAGTTAACACAGATAAATCCACACAAGGGAATACCAAAAGTACAATATATTCAAGTGGGGCTTATTTTTCTTGACTCTTCTGCGGTAGAAGCCTGACAGAGTGGGGTTCTTTACTATACCACCAATCAATCGACATAACCAAACAAATCGATCTTGAAAAAATTACCACCCGAAAACGACTTTTCACCCTTTTTTTAGGAAAGGAAGAAAACATAAATCTTATCATTCAAAAATGGAAAGATTAGCAGTAGCAACCATTGACACGGCTGAGACATTATCGACACCTTTTAACCAGAAGTATCTCAAGCGGTTATCTTATTGTTGTGGCGCAACCAGTAAGTTTGAATGAAGGTCCGATTTAAATTGGTAGCTACATGATAATTCGGCAACAGGGGATTAGGGGGGTAGTATTTAAATGTTTTGGTTCGTTCTTAACCTACCACTGCGGAGGGCGGAAACTAGAATCTGTCTCTTTGTCACTTCTTAATAGGATTATCCTCCATAAATAAATTCAATATCCTACCCAGGTGAACCCGACATGCTTCTATTTTTTTTATACGGATGCGTCCTTCCCGTATTCTCTTTCCAATAGCGGGAACATGACCTGAAATCAGTCTTTGCAAAAAAGAAGGAGAAGAATGCCCAGCCGCAGCTCCAGCTGTGACCACGCGGCATGCGCTGCCTGGCACCTGCCACAGCACCAGCCACATAAAGCGCCTAGTGTAATCGATTTAGTCACTTTGTTTATATCCAATTAAATATTTACAAAATTTAATATATTCGTTTCCCAAAAAATCCCTTTTTCCTATTCGACCTTAAATCAAAAAACGTGGGCGTGAGGAAGCATTACACTTCGATTTTCCATGCAAAAAAATAAAAAATACGACAAATTTTGTGACCTCCGTCTAACGAACATGCAACTATCGTCAAAAGAAATCAATCATTCAAGCAAACACGAGACTGATAGCTAATGGTTTGTGAGAGAATTTATTACTACAATATAGAATACACAATTAAAATCACATTCGATCTATTCTATTTTCAATATTTCATACACAAATCCATCTAACGAGCTTTGAGCCACAGAGGTAGGGAGGCCGGGTGCTGCTTAGATTGTGTTGTGGGTGTTGACATTGATAGATTATTTCTCTTTTTGCTTTGCATCTGTTTGGCTCTCTTTTTTGGGTGCTGTCAATACAGCGGGGGACCGAAGCTTCTGTTAGTACCTTCTGTTGTTTGTTTGGAAGTACAGAAGAAATAGAAAAAAAAGCAAAAACAACCTGTTATTTTATCTTAAAATGTTACATTTCTTCATTATTTATTTGGCGTAAACTTTGAAATATATTAGTAGTGCGAGGGGTTTCTATTTTTTTGTGTGGGTAATTTCAATATTAATGCAGAAGTTCCAGTGTATTAAATAACAGTTTAAAACCAAAAAAAAAAAGGAAATGCTTTTTCGTACTCACTAAAAAAACAACAGGGGTTGCGCCCTTGTTTAGGCCGTTTCCCGACAAGCGACAACTTTTGCACGACCAAAAAGTTTATGGTTAATTTATCGGAACAAAGTTATTATTTACTTTCAAATACCATAAAAAATTCTTAAATATTTTATTCTAAAACCAAATATGCCTATTTCTAAATAGAACATGGTGGTAGAAAAAGACGTGTCATTATCGGCGTCAATAAATAGTCAACCAGAAACCAAAGAGGGAAGTTTATCCCGAGATTCTTGGATCCCAACAGGAAAATATTCCTCCAATAAAACTATGTTCCCCAAGAATATGCCCAGAAAAAATATAACCCAAGAGATGGTTTTGGTAACAACCTAAATAATCTAATCATGAATATTATTAATCTACTATTTGAGCGAATCTCTGCTCTTGTAAGGTCAACATACATTTACAGGAAGAGACACAAGTAGAACAAAATACAGGAATGAAAATAGGAAGGACTCAGACCGGGCGTAAGACACTATTACTGGAGAAGAGGAATGAGAGAGGATAAATCGCAGGTGAAGACATATGGTAATTTATAACGTAATATAATATATTGATTTAATTATTATATGAGATATTTGAAATGTTGCCACAAAATGCATAAGAGTCAATGAGCAACCTTTGCACACATCGAGGGGGAGAGTCTTTTTTAATGCCCAAATATCATGAGATAATTCTTCTCTGTAGATCGTCATAACCCTGGTATGCATTTCTAATTGCGTACGGCGTCTCGCACGACTCAAGAAGCCTATGTGGAAATCAATTCTGTGAATATCTGATACTGTAACGCCAAAACTTATATTTTCGTACTGTACGATATGTTCAAGATCCAAAAACTAGCCACGTAAGTTTAGTTTGAGTAGATAGTGATTTTTGCACATATGTGTACCTAACGAATACTATCCGTACTGTTAACGATCTATTTTTAATTCTTAAAATTAACCCGTTATTGAGTGCATGAAGAAATCCAGCCTAATTAATAAATTCTTGAAACGTCGTATATATGAAGCCTGATCGTTACAATACTGATTGAACCAAGAGACATAAGTTTTGACTCCGTCCAGATGATCATCTGGAGATCTCCCTTGTTTTTTGTCAGCATATTAGTGTACTGCTAACGACTAGAATATGGTATCCATAGCATGAAACAGACGACATGCTGAATCGTGTCCAGACCATCTGTCCCTGTACGAATAGTTTTATTTTGTTGGAATCTCGTACCGATATGATTATTATATCAGTATACCAGTCACTGAAATTCGTTTTTTGAACTATTCGTACATTTCTTGTATCCCCTCGCGGGACGACGTTCTATGTTTATGAAGACTGGTATGTAGATGTGTAATCGTACTTAACGAACAGTAACGGCTACTTTTGAAATCAACGAGGTTTTTTGGAGCCGCCGTGTTGACGATGTCCAATCAAGTTCTTTTTTTAAGCTAAGATTTACAGAGGGGGTGAAACGTGGGTTAGAGAAGGATTCCCAAGGGAGGAGCTCTAAGAGAAATTCTTGAGGTTGAGAGAGGAAAGGAGGGGACGTTGTGAGGGAAGAGGTGTGAGGGAGAATCACACGGTTGCTCAAGCTTGCTGCATCTTGCTCCTCCATGGCCCTAGAAGATTTGAGGGAGGATCTCCAAGGAAAGGCATCGTTACATCTTACGCTTTGAGGTTTTCTGCCTCTCCAGGAGGAGAAAAATGAGAAGGCTTCTCTGCCGTCGCCAGGGGGCGAAATAAGAGTTATGGCACTCCGCCAGTTAAAAATAGATCGTACAGTACGAACAAGTTCGTACAGTACGAACGGCGCAAAATCACTTACTCAAATTAAACTACGGCTAGGGTTTTGGATCTGAACATATCGTACAGTACGAATATATTCGTACTGTATGATCTATTCACAGAATCGTCCACATAGCTCTGATCATACGGTACGAATTAAAATCGTACAGTACGATCTACAGAGAAGAATTTTTATTACATTTTGCAGTTAAAAAACAACTCTCCCCCTGTGTGTGTGCATGGTTGCTCTTACTCTTATGCATTTTGTGGCCAGACTCAATAAAATAAAATAAAATAAATAGAAAAATACAATGTTTGACTCATACTCCTAATCTACCTGGTCTTGAGTCTTCCTTTCGTCCTGAGTCACTTGTGATCTTCCTGAAATGTTAGTACTCAAGGATAATAGCAAATAAAATAATATTCAATGAATAGTTATTCCAAAACACTCATTATTTGGCATCATCAAAATCTCAAACTCGGGGTCATGGGTTGCAACACTCTCTTTTTTAAGAAATTGGGAGAGGATATACTCATTGTACAAATTTATGTTAATGATATCATCTTTGGATCTATAAATAAAAATCTTTGTGATGATTTTTATAAAATAATAAGTAGTGAATTCGAAATGAGTTTAATGTGAGATTTGAATTACTTTCTAGGCTTTAGCATTAAGCAAATTGAGGAGGGTAAATTTCTTAGTTAGCTAAATATGTTAAGGACATCCTCAAAAAGTATGAAATGGACAATGCTAAACCTGTTAATACATCTATGAGTTCCTTAGTTTAGTTGGATAAGGACCCTAAGAGAAAATCTATTGATCAAAAGAAATTTAGAGGGATAATTGAATCTTTACTTTACATGATAGCTAGCCGACTCGATATTATATTTAGTGTTTATTTATGTGCTAGATTTCAATTGGATCCAAAAAAATCACATTTGACAGCAATAAAAAGGATTTTAAGATATTTGTTGGGAACTCAGAACTTAGGAATTTGGTATCCTAAGTTTAGCTCTTCATTTGAAATAATTGGATATTCAGATTCTGACTTAACAGGTTGTAGGGATGATAGAAAGAGCACTTCTGGAACTTATCAATTTATTAGAAATTTTTTTGTCTCTTGGTCTAGTAGAAAACAAAATTTAGTAGCCTTATATACTGTTGAAGCTGAATACATTGCATTAGGAAGTTGTGTGACACAAGTACTTTGGTTGAAACAATAGTTGATTGATTTAGGATTAACAATAGGCACTATTCCCATTTGTTGTGATAACACTATTTCTATTTTCATTTCTAAAAATCCTATTCAACATTCAAGAACCAAACATATAGACATCACGCATCATTTCATATGGGATCATGTATCCAAAAGAGAAATTAAACTCATTCATGTTACAACAGAAAATCAACTTGCATATATTTTTACAAAATCACTAGCCTTTGACACTTTCAGTACATTAAGAACAAGGCTTGGTGTGATTGATTTTAATACTTCAATACAAATTTCTGCAACATTGATATGTGTTTTTGTTAGTGTGTTTTATGTTTGTGATTTTGTATTTGTGTTCTATATTTATTTATATTTTGTTTTTGTGTTTTTCTTGTTTATGAGTCTTTTTTATTTTTCACATCAAAACTATGATTTTTGAACTGATTTGAAAATTTGTTTGAAAATCGTCTGTATGAAATTAATTTCTTATGGCACGAATCGTATAGCATATTAACTATCATTTTGAACAGTTTGCATATCATTTTTTAGTTTTCGTATCACCATTCGTCTGTATGATCATCACGATCGTCGAGACGATGCGTATTTAATCGTATGTACTCATTTAGATGGTTATACGGATCAGATCAGTTTCTTTATTTCTGATCGTATGTACGAACGTTCCGTTTGTACATACGAACACATAACGATTCAATGTGGGGGACGTTTCAAACCTTCATTAAAATGATCTTAAATAACTGATCGTCCCGAACAAACATCTGTTCGTCTGTACGATCATTTGGTCAAAAATCTATACAAAAGGATGCCTCGTAACTTGCGTTATTATTAGACAAGAGCTTAAATTCTTGGCCTACACTAGCTGCTTGTGTAGATCTCAACGAGCTGAATCTGGATACTTTTATCTTAAGCAAAGGAACCTGGGATAAAGATAAGTTGCTAGAATTTTTTAATGCAGATCTTACAGATTTAATTCTTTAAGTTAAACTTGATTGTGTAGCTGATGAAGACTTCTTAAATACCATTTTTATTCACAATGGTAAGTCTATAACAGCTATGGCATATGAAGAATCACAAAAATTTCTTTCTAAAGAAATTGATTACGATTTTACTAATTGGATAAGAGTAATGAAGCTTAATCCTAGAGTTGAACTTTTTTGGTGGAAATTGAGCAAATTTGCTATTCCAACATTTGAATTTCTCAAATACAGGAAGCTCATCCAAAATGATCAATGTCCAAGAGGTTGTCATATGACTGAAAATTATGAGCACATAATAGTTCATTGCAAATTTTTTAGAGAGATTATTTATACTATAAGGAAATGGGGTTTCTTTATTCCATTATTTCATTCTCTTGATAATTTCCTTGAAGAACTTAGGAAATTCTATTCTCGTTTTCCCAACATGGTGAAAATCTATCTTACAGCCGTGTTTCTTTCATGGAAAAATAGAAATCAAATGGTCCATGGTAATTCAGTTACTTCTAGCTCTTTTGTAGCAGCCAATGTACTTTTTATGGCAAAGCAAAGTCTTTTTTTCTAATCTAGATAACTGGGGCGCTAATCTCCTAAGGGAGTTTTCAAAATCTTAGCACCCTTCACCTCTAGATTGGATCAAAATTAATGTTGATGCTTCGTTATTAAAGACAAATCAAGGTGGAATTGGTGGTATTTTTAGAGACCACAAAGGAAGACTTTTATTGGCATTTGGCAAAAAGAAGACTCATTGGGATATTTCTCAACTTGAACTTGAAGCTGTGTTAATCCTTAAGGATTTCATACAACCTTGGATGTTTGAAGCAAAAGGTATTATCATAGAAGGTGACAACATAAATATCATAAATTTTATTCAATCTTCTTTGAATAAGCTCAAGACACATCCTAACACGAGGTATGAAGGAATAGATCTTTCTTTCCTCAATGATTTTAATAAAGTCTTCTTTAATCATACTCATAGAGATTGTAATAAAGTAGCGGATGGTTGTGCTACTTTAGCTTAAAGCTTTAACTTTTATTTTGATAGTTTTTCTTTTGCCAACATTAATTAAGAAGGAATGTGAGGCCTTTGCTTCTTGTAACTAGTTTCTTTGTTCTTAATGCCAATTGCTATTTGCATTTTCAAAAAAAAAAAAAAAAAACTTGCGTGATTATGAAAAGCCATTTCTTTTTTGACCCATTCATTCGTTTATACGAAATAATTTTTGTACGTACTAACCCAAATTTGTACAGGACGAAATTATTTTCGTTCGTAGGAAAACTCATTTTCTATTTAAAATTGAAAGGTTTTGAACTCAAATTTCATCTCCTCAAAAACTCTTTCAATCTTCTATTCCCTTAGATCTCATTCATGGCTAGTTCAAGCAAGAGAATCAGGCAAAAGGAACTTAACAAAGGTCCTTCCTCTAGAAATTCTGGAAAAAACTTTCTTTCAAAAGAAAATGAGGAGTCCTTCGCTAGATTTTCATCGGCCAAAATCACCCCCTCTAGAGTCCTTCTCCAAGATCAACTCAATTTCAAGGTAATGGATCTTTTCTCTTCTACCCAATTTGGTCTCATTTTGACTCTAATCCACCTATACAACAAGGAGACCTTCAACTACTTCTTTACAAATATGTCCTTTAACTCTGACCAAACTGTGATTAAGTCATATGTTTTTAAGAAGAAATTGGAGATCACTAAAGAAGATTCAGGAATATTTTTGAACTTAAGCACTCAAGGGATTAGAGCCCACACTTTGACTTCTTCCACCAACTTTGACTAGACAGTAATAAATCAAGTCATTAGAGGATGTAGAGGAGTAGACCATTTTCCTAAGGTAGCCTCTCTTAACCGCAATTCCCGTATCATCCAGCATATTCTTCACACTTCCATTATTCTTAAAGCTGGTGATATAGTAAATATCACACCTCTTTTTTCTATAGTGACTTATTTGATTTTGACTAGCCAACCAATAGATGAAGCCCAACTTATCATTGACTACATGTATGAACTTTCTGAAATTGGTCATGTTTCTCATAAGAGAAAGAAAAATATAGCCTTAGGACATCTTGTGACCTATATTTTGGAGAAGAAATATGACCTAGTCCATCCAGTTCAAAATCTAGAGGAGCCTCCCTATTATAATGATGGTTCATTTTGAGCTATGTTTAATAAAGATTATCAACCTATTAGTAGTGACTCTGAGGAGGAAAGAAGAGGACCTCCACCTGCACGTGTTGGTAGACTAAATTTTTAGGATATGGTCCAGCGATTTGATCGGCTTGAGAGTCATTTTGATCAATGATTTGATCAAATTGAAACTCATCTTCAACAGCAGGATTATCAACATCAACAGGATATGGATTGGGTTAGAGGTTATTTTGATTCAGTCAACACAAATGTGGCTATGATGAGTAGCTATTTCAATATCTTCAATCTTCCTCAGCCTCCTCCAGATCAAGGCCCTTCAGAGTGATGATTATACTTCATTCTTATTTCTTTCTGCCATATGTGATGTGATGTTAGCTTTTCATTGTGATGTGATGTTAGCCCTTTTGTTGTGATGTATTGTGTTTTTTAGTTTTTGTTTTTGTGTTTTGGAAAATATGTTTATTGATATCAATCGTTCCAAATGTAATATTCTTTATCATGATACCAATAAAAATCATTTTGTCTTGCTTTTATTTTATTTTTATTTTTTTAAATTTGTGTAAGCCTATATAATCATCCTTAAAATATTTGATCTTACAAGTGTTATATCTTGAATAGCAACACAAAATTGAAGTCATTAGAAAATCTAATTTTTCAAATTTTAAGTTATGATTATAACTTGATCTAATTAAGAATGTCAATCTCATGTCTCTTGTTAGACTAATATAACTTTTATATTATTATTGCAATTATAATGTTTTCTTATTTTGTATTTCTCTTATCAATATAAATATTATTTTACTTAGAGAAATTTGAGATTTTAGATTATTAATTTTGGAAAGATCAAGAATACACTTGAAATGTACAAATATACAAAAATCAAAAGAATGCTCAATAGTGCACAATTTGAAAAAGAGGCACAAAATAAGCCCACAAGTAAAAAGATGCACAAAATGTGCCACAAATATTGAAAAGATACGCAAAAACCACAAGTGGTATTTGTTCTAATAAATTATTTCCTTAATCTTTCAATCTTTCAATTCAAATTATTCTTATGTAAGATTTTATTTGGTATTGAAATTTGAAATATACAAATTTTATATTCATCTACTTTGCAATGATTTTGCTTATCTCATTGTCTAAATTAACTCATGTTTTTGATAATTTCTTTTTTATTATCTATGTTATATCTCTTCTTAAATCATATGAATCCTTTTATTTCTCTAATGATTTTAAATTTTATTTACAAATATATCTCAATCTCTTTCAAGGATCAGTTATCAAAGGATTTTCATATGACTTCTAACATTTCTATATTTTGTTTTTTTTTTTCTTCTTCTCTTTTTACTGTTGTCAAAAAGGGGGACAAATATTGTTCGTAAACTATCATTGTATCGTTGTTTTATTGTTGCATTTGTGTTCAAGTGATTGTGTGTTAAAATTTTTAAAATAATTTTTTTTATGTTCAAATTCCCCTTATTCTCACATGTTTATTAATTCAAGGGGAGTTTAGGAGATACTTAGGAATTTGAAAATTATACAAACAATAATTATTTTGCCATCTTCAAAAAGGGGGAGATTGTTAAAAGAGTTGCTACTTAGCTTTTGCATGGTTCATATTCTTGCATCTTATTATTTTGATGATTCTAAATATTATTATATTGATTAGTAATTTCTCCTAACATATTTTGGAAGAAATATTTTTGGCTCTTGTGTGTACTAACATTTAAGCAAAATCATACTCCAGATTATTGAAGACTTCAAATAAAGATCTGATTATAATATTTTATAATTTGGAGTCTATATTTTGTTCAACTTTGAGTCAGAGAGAGTGTGATTGTAATTGAGTAACTTAGAACACACACACACTTGGGAGATCTTTAAAAGTCAAAATTTCTTATACTGATCCTACGAGATGAACCAAGTTTGTACGGGACGATCATGTCAGTTATACCCCTCGGAGAGCAATGGAACGAACATGAAGTGAGAAAAATTTTCTAAGTCCTGATAGACCAGATGAATTTACCCAGTTCATCCCTGGAAGATGTCCTCTGATTTCTCACGTCGTGTTGTTCATCCAGACGAATTACCCCATTCATCCATGGACGATGTTCTCTGATTTCTCATTTATATTGTTCATCCAGATGAATTACCCCATTCGTCCTTGGACGATGTCCTCATTTCTCACTTCGTGAAGTTCGTCCAGACAATTTTACCCCATTCTTCCCTCGACGATGTTCTCTGGTTTCTCATTTGTACTATTCGTCCAAACGAATTGTCTCATTTGTCCCTGAACGATGTCCTCTATATTTTCAACTTAAATAGTTCATTCAGATTATTTTTCCCAGTTCATCCCCAGATAATGTTCTCTGGATTCATGCTTCGTGTTGTTCGTCTAGACAAACTTATACATTTGTCCCCAGACGATGTTCTCTATTCCTTAAACATATGGATCGTCTGCAGTTTTTGTTTCAACGAGGCTTGAAAATAACCGTTCATACCGACGAACTAGGTTCATACGGGATGATGATCGGGTACGAAGTCATATCGTACCATTGCACATGGAGTTCGTATGCAATAGTTTTTACACTGTTCATACGTACAAATTTTGATCGTACGGGACAATCGAGTTTGCATATATTTGAAAAATTATAGTTTTTGGACGGTTTTTCATGTTTTTCTTATAAAAGGTCCACTTAAAACTGTATTGTAATCTTTTTGTCCACTGGTCTTCGTGCAAACTGAAGAAAGATTGAAGGAGAGAGTTTGAGAGAGTGTTTGAAGGAGATTTCTTACTACTGGAGCGTGAAGGGTTCACTTGGTACTCAAAGGTAAGGATCTTTGTTTATAAATTATGATTACTTCACTCTGTTCTCTTGTCCTTACAGATTTCTCATAAGAAGATCTTGTCAAGGAGATCTGGTTCTCTGCCGACACTCGAGGAGTGTGAACAACGAAGGGTTCTCTGCCTACACTTGGAGAAGTGTGAAAGGATGAAGGGTTCTCTACCTACACTTGGAGAAGTGTGAAAGGACGAAGGGTTCTCTTTCTACACTTGAGGAGTGTGAACAGTGGGAAGGATTCTCTGCCTACACTTGGAGAGTGTGAACAGCGGGAAGGTTCTCTACCTACACTTGGAGAGTGTGAATAGCGGGAGGTACTCTGCCTACACTTGGAAAGTGTAAAAGGATGATGGTTCTCTGCCGCACCGGAGAGTTGTGGAAGAGAGTTTTTGTAAAGGCTTCTCCGCCTTGCTGTTGGGGTAAAAGGAGAGACACTAAGTGGTAATAGTGCAATACCTGAAGTGGGAGACTTCAGGGAGTGGATGTAGGTCGTGTTTGACCGAACCACTATAAATCTTGTGTCTTTTTATTTTTCGCTGCTGCTTTTTTACTTTACTATTTCTGTTTGATTTGTGGTTGAAAAATATTTTCAGAAAATTTCATTAAATTTTGAATCGGTTTAAAATTATAAAAAGGGTGTGAAATTTTTATATTACCAATTCACCCCCTCCCTCTTAGTTAGACGTAGGAACGTAAGCTTAGGTCTAACAACCTATTTCATATTTAACAAGTTTCAACATAAAGTTCCAGTGTTATTGATAATACATAAAGTAAAAAATCCTCAAATGATTGAATAAACAAAATTATCCTCAGTGGAATTTAAAAGTTTTTGTTCTAAATTCACTCATTCAGTAATTGAACTCTTGTTTGAGTATCCAACTTTTTCTAGAAATCAATCTTCCAGTCAAAGTTTAAATCCACATTTTAGATAATTGATTAATTTGTCAGGTTCTAAATCCACTCATTCGAGAATTAATCTCTCATTTGAGTATTGCACTTTGTCTAAAAAGTGATCTTCCATTCAAAGTTTAAATTCTCCTTTCTGATAATCGATGTATTGGTTAGGTTCTAAATTCACTCATTCAGGAATTAATCTCTCATCTGAGTACTTCTCTTTGTCTAGAAATTGATCATCCATTCAAAGTTTAAACTCACCTTTCTGATAATCAATATATTAGTAAAGTTCTAAATCCACTCATTTGAGAATCGATAGCCCATTCAAGTATTCCATTTTATTTGGAAATTAATATTCTAGTTAAATTTTTAAATTCACTTTTTTGAAAATTTATCTATCATTTAGGTTCTAAATTTAATCATTCAAGAATTGATTCCTCATTTGAGGATTCTACTTTATCAGGAAATTGATCTTCTAGTAAAAGTTTAAATTGACCATTTTTATTATCAACATATCAGTCGGGTTTTAAATCTTCTCATTCATGAATAGATCTCTCATCTTAGTATTATGCTCTATCTAGAAATTAACCTTTCAGTCAAAGTTAACATTTACCTTTCTGGTAATTAATTTATTGAGCAGGTTCTAAATCCACTCATGAATAGATCTCCCTTCTGAGTATTCTACTTTGTCTGGAAATCAATCTTCAAGTCAAAGTTTAAATTCAACTTTTTAATAATTGAACTATCAATTAGATTTTAAATCCACTCATTTGGGAATCTATCTCCCATATAAGTATCCACCTTATTTAGTAATCAATCTCCCATTTAATATTTAAATTTCTCTCTGAGAATCAAACTCTTAGTTAGGTCCTACATGTACTTGATGAAAATCCATCTTTTAATCAACTTTCTAGCTTTTAAACTCTATTGATAGTTTCGATCAATGCCAACACGAGTGATTTATCCTTTAAATTTATCACACCCATTGGGGGTCCATTGTTAGCCTAATTTTTGTATAATGTTATTCAAGACCTCTCCAAACTCTTGTTAATTAATCCCATGATTAGTAATCAGTCTACAGCCAATCATCCAATCATATAGCCTACATATATCCAATCAAATTTCAGTCATTTAGCCTTTAAATCACCATCAATTAATGATCTACAATCATATATCATGTATAAAATTATCCAGTCAAAAATCAATCAATCAAATAATAATACTATTACCTAACTCAATATGTAGCCTAGCATAGTGCACTTGCCACCTTTGACCTCAATTATGGTTCAAATCATTTTATTAGGAGCCCTACACTTTAAATTCAGTATTACTAGCCCTCTAAGCTAGTGATTAGTGGAGATGATCAATTTAGCTAGCATAGTCTACTTCACTCAATTATTAACATCAATTACTTCATATTGAACTCTATTTAACCTCTAAACCTCAACAATACCTCCTGCTCAATCCCTCCTAGTGAATTGAACATGATTGGTCACCCTGACTCAGTTAATAGTTGACTGGGTAAAATAGACCAAAGACCTATTTGAGCCCAATCACTACATGTGACTCAATTAGTCCCATTAAAAACTCAAGACCATACCCTTACATGGCCTCAACCTCCCCAAGTTCACTGTAGGTCATCCCATGA
Organism: Dendrobium catenatum; assembly: GCF_001605985.2. NCBI lineage: Eukaryota > Viridiplantae > Streptophyta > Magnoliopsida > Asparagales > Orchidaceae > Dendrobium > Dendrobium catenatum. The sequence goes on from NW_021318917.1 coordinate 832,418, forward strand.
TATATTTGCCAAACCCATTTACATGGTCAATAATACCACCAAATACCTTATTCATTAAGTCATTTGAGTTGCCTTCAATAGCAATCATTATCTTTCCTTGGAATCCACATCATCCATGTTGACTATTTGACTAGTCAAATAGTTAAGTAATGCATAAAAGAGCCTTATATAATTAATTTTGCTAATGCAAATTAATTCTCTCTAAGGCAGCCTATTCAACTTATTCAAAGACCATCTAGAGCCTTCCTAAACATCTCCTAAATAACCCTTAAGCTTTGGATTAGTTCAAAAAAAACTAAACATCCCATGTGCATAATTGGACAATAACAACTTTCCACATTATTATCCTTACTTTGTCCTAGTCCCTGCCTTTCTAACTACTTGAGGACACATGTCAAGCACCATAGAATAAAACCAAATAAATCTCATCCATCCAATGGGTCCTTAGGGTTTTGAATTATCTAAAAGCTTAAAAAAAATCATTCTAAATTTTCTATTTTCTCAATACTTCCTAAGTCCCACTCCTATTTTATTTCAATTCTCAAGGACCTTCACACTTCCCAAGTCTCAATCCAGTGGTCAAAGCTCGTCAACAATGAGCTTTCGACCAAATTGTATCCAAATTCCATCCAACTTGAATATCCATAGATATAGAACCTCTTGGACTATGAATTTTCTAGGGGATTGAGAGTGGAAAATCTAGTAGTTCAATAATCCATTAACCATCCAAATCCATCAGTTCTATCAAGGTAAAAGGCTAACACTAGTTAAAAAATTTTAGGACTAAAAAACTATGTATATAGTGCATCTTAAATTTTAAAACTCATTTCCCACTGTTCATTTAATCCATATGAAGCTCTATTTAAAATTTCATTATATTTGGTTTAGTCATTTTTGTATTTGAACATTTATTCATCAATTAGGGTTTATTAACATAAGGTTTAAACTGTATAGGATCCAGACAGTTTATTATAAAATCGATGGGTCGGATCTCATCGTTTCACTATTTATCCAAACTGTACATGTGGCTTGATTACACGTATTATCATTTTATATCACCACAACCATCCTTTCCAAATAGCACAATATTAGATGATAGTCATGGGACGTCGATATGGATAAGTGCAACCACACAACAGCCAATGTCGCCGCCAAGCATTAAAGGTAAATCATTATCATATGTGCAAAAATCAGCAACCAAAGCACCACCAAGATATTATTGCTGCACGTTTTAATCTAACCAACCAAGAAGCACCACGTGGCCAGCTGCCACCGCCATCTCAAGTTAATTTAATAAAATTAATTTTAAATTTTTAAAATCATTTAATTAACAAAAAATTCAAAAATCATATCTAATTTATTTTTTTATCCAAATTAAACATATAATACTTCATTTTGACCACAAACAAATCTACTTTTATTTAAAATTAAAATCAGATAAAAACATTATATAAATAATAAATAATTTAAATTATATTATTTTTAGTTTTTAATTAATAATTTGTGAAGTAAATATATAAATAAACTAAATTTTTGTGTAAATATTTTCAAGCATGTTTATGAACTCTAGTAATTTTCCTATGTTTATTTAAGCATTGTTTTAATGGTAATTGAATTTATAAAATTAGTTCATAATTTGACATTTAATTTTAAGAAATTCATTATAAATGCATTTTAAGGAAATTTCATTCATATAAATAATCATTGGAATCATTAAACAAAGCTTAATCGGGATAAAATAGATATATGGGGAGTTATTAATTATTTGGTAAATAATTGCAATGTCATTGAACTCTTATTTCCATTAATTACTCTCCTAATCCTCAATAAGTTGTGCTCACTTTTTGGCTAAGTTGATATGTGATATCTCATTAAAATAGCTTAGTCCTATCAAACCCATTTAGTATATCATTGTCTCTCAATTAAATTTCCAAATACTTAAGTCATGATTTGACTTAAATTTTTGGATTTTCATTTACTTTCATGCTACCAAGATTTAGCAAACTATGGTTGATACGATGTGATTGTGTATATTCACATGTAAAAGGGTTAGTAAACTTGATTGAAATCCTATAAAGCCTAGTGAGACTTAAGGATAATAATTCAGGCTTGTCTTAATGAACATAGGCAAAATTTAAGATTCATACATATATTTTTTTTTTTTATTTTTTGCATGAAACATTAACATAGAAAACTTTATGCCATACACCCCACGATGGAACATATATCAATTTGGCATTAATTGACTTTTAAATAATTATTAAATTAACTTAACTCTTCATTATTAAATTAAATAAATTTTAATAAATCAAATAAAATTCATAAAAATATAAAATTCACTTCAATCAATTTTAAATCAAATGTATAATCATTAAAAATTAAAATCTATTATCAAATTTTAATTAATACTTTATTACCCTTAATTAAATATTAATTAAATAAATTCATTTAAAAAATTTTAAATTAAAAAATATAAAACAAATTTATATAAAAATAAAATAATAATTTATATATAAATAAATTTTTAATTCTTTAATTAAATAATTTAATTTATAATTAATTAAACATAACAAATAAAACTCAAAAATACAAAAAAATTCAAAAGAAAATAAACAAAGTTAGAGATTAATAATTCAATTTTAAATGGAATTTTTGAATAAATTTTAAGCATAATTCATTAATAATTAATTAAATTATTTTAAAATTCAATAATTAATTAAAAATTCCAATAATTCAAGAAAATTAAAAAAAAAGAAATTAAATTCTAATTCATATAAACTAAATTATTTTGAAGATTGGATTGATTAAGTTTTATTTTAATCAATTAAATTTGTTGATTAACTTGAAATTAATGAATTTAGGCCTATAGGTGTATTTTTCATTGTACACCTTCTCTTGTGCCTAAAGGTGTTTAAGATGAACTTGACAAGATGTGTAGGAGTTTTTTATGGAATAAGCAAGATGGTGGAATTGGGATTCATTATGTAAACTGGAAGGTTTTGTGCAGACTTGTTATGCAGGGAAGATGAGGTCTTTACTCCTGTTCACACATGGTTAGACCCTTAAGATCAAAGTTAGTTTGGAAATTTATTCAAGAAAAGGATTCATTACTGCATAAAGTCCTTATATCCAAATATGGAACTCGGCTCTCTTATGAGGATTGGAAGAAAGGAGGTTCAATTTCACGTAAGATTATATCTGTTGGTCTAAAGTTTCTTAATCCTATTGTAAGGTGGAAGGTTGCTGAGGGAAGTCCGTTGATGTGTATAAGGATGTGTGGATATTAGATAAATGTATCAATAAGTGGCCTACATTTATTGTAAATAAAAAATAAGATGTTCTTACAATGGATAAGCTTATGGTAGACGGACATTGGAATTCTGTGGAGCTATGAAAATTTTTTGAAGACGAGTTGGTTCTTATGATTATTCAAATTCAAATTTACATGGATCGGAGGGAAGACCAGTTGGAACTCATTCAACAAAATTCAAGGAAGTTTATTTCTGCTCTGTCATTCCAAGAGTTGATTAAGGAGCAATTAGATTATGTTTAGTGGAGTTGGATTACGAAGGCAAACTTGAACCCAAGAGTAGAAGTTTTCTAGTGGAGAATGTTTCACAAGGCTATTCCAACATTTTAGTTTTTAAATCATAGGGGGTTACAAGATGTCCTAGAGGATGCAATGTGGTAGAAGATCAAGTTCATGTGGCTATTAAATGTTTGAAGTTGATTGAGGTATTTAAATGCTTGAACAAATAGGGTTTTTTTATTCCTTTTTTTATTCACATGAAGAGTGTTATATGTGATTGAATTCTGCTATCTTTAAAAATGGATTTCTAGTTAATTTGTATTTCTCTTCGGTGTTCCTTTCATGGAAGGAAAGAAATAAAGTTGTTCACTACAGCAATGTACAGACTGAAAGTTCGACAGGGATGTTAAGCCCTAATGAACTAGTCCCAAAGCTAACTAAGAGGGGGAGGGGTGAATTGATATTTTAAAAATCTTTCAATCAAAATCACAAACTTAAACCAAAACTAAGATTTACCATATAAATCAAAGTGCGGAAATTAAATGCGTAAGCAGTAATAAAGAACACATAAATTTATAGTGGTTTTGTCAACTCGACCTACGTCCAATACCTGGAGCCTCTCCTTTGAGTATTGCACTAAGCACAATGACTCTACCTTTTCCCCCATAGTAAGGCGGAGAAGCCTTTACAAACCTCCTTTCCACTGACCCCGGTGAGGGAGAGAACTCAACTCCTATTGCTTCCTCCAGAAGCACGCACAGAACCCAACTCCTTTTACTTCTTCCTGAAGAAGGCAGAGAACCTCGACCAGATGCTGAAGTAGACCTCTCTAGAACCCCCAAGGAACTAAGGACGATGACTGGAGAAGATGAGGACGGAACCTTGCTTGGATCAATCTTTGTGAAACCCCTCACAAACTCTCCCTCACAAGATCCTATCTATCTATCTCTCCCTTGCTCTCCCTCTCCTCTTGGCTCTCTCAGGTCAGAATAGAAGAAAAAGATACCCTCTTGAGTGAAACAAGAGATCTTATATAGAAGAGCTTCGGAATAGCTCTTAATTGCAACAAACTGACATTATCATCCATGATGATATAAATATTATCCTGTACAATCAGTACAAATTAAGCTCAATCAATCAGGACGATTTGGGATTATCAGAAGGATTTTGTTCATATCGTCCAGGATGATAGGATATCATCTTGTATGATTAGTACAAGTCATTGAATATCATCCAAAACATCACCCTGAATGAATGTCTGGATGATGGAAATATAACCTAATCATCCAGGCCGATCTCACGATCATCTTGGATGATTAGTTTAATTTAATGCATATCATCCTGAGCATCGCCTTGAATAGAAGTTGGCTAATATTTGATCATCCAGGAATAACTAAGGTTTTTGAACTTATCGTCTTGGCCAATACTGTGATTGTCCAGGATGATATGATTCAGTAATCAAACCTTAATTTCTTTCCTTAATTACCACATTAATTTAGACATAATTATGTTGCATCATCCAGGATGATGCCCTAGATGATGTCCAAAAATAAAAGCTACCTAAATAGATCTGGCGGCTGATTCTTTCTGATTTGAGCCTATCGTCCCGGTAGATACAAATATCATCCAGGATGATGCGATTAATGACGGCTGCCTTAACTAGGATGCCCTAATTAGGATTTTTGTTTTTAACTGATCATCCAAACTGATATTTAGATAGTCCCGGACGATGTGAGCAAAAACAAAAAACTCTAAAACAAACAGAAAAATTCCTCCTAAGTGTGTGCGTGCAAAGTTACTTAGCATCAGGAACCACATCGTTTATAATTGACTTAAGAAAAGGAAAAGTTTACAAACTGACTCATACCTAGTCTACCCAATCTTGAGCTGGTTCAAATTGTAGTTTGATCTTGAGCACCTGAAATGTCAGTAGGCAAGGCAGTCATAGAGAAACAGAAGTGTTTGCTATCATCAAAATTATATTCCCTGAAATTGAATTTGAAATAATGTCCCACTTTTTTATGATGGCAAACAATCAAAAAACTAAATAAAATGCAAACAACTCAAACACTACTCCCCCTTTTGACATTACAAAAAGGAGGGGAAAAGCTAGAAAAGAAAAAAAAAGAAAAAGGGGAATTAAAGCAATTTTTTTAAAAAAAGAAGGCACGAATATGATAAGTGATTGAATTTTAAAAACTTATAAGACCAATTAGTTAACATCGTTAAAATCAAAAAATATTAGAATATCCGATCCTGTTAACCCTAGCTCGGGCTTCTCTCAGTGCAAAATTATCTTTTGAAAATAAAAGACCTAACTCAGAACAAACCAATTGGATAAGAAAAAGAGATCCGTTCAAAACATGGTTCTAGTAAGATAATATCTAATAGAATAGTATAGCAAAGTAATTTGTCACAATCATGAATTTTGAAATCAAGCCTTTGAAAATATCAACTAACACATAAATTCTTCTAAGATTTAAAGGTTGAAAGAGAGGGAAACTTTCTTTTCGTGGGCTCATTTTATGCCTCTTGTCAATTAAGTGGTGCACTTTACACATCTTTTAATTTTTGATACACTTTGTGTATCTTTTAATTTTTTTGGTGATCATTGCGCATCTTTTGATTTTTAGCGTCATTGGCCTTTTTTTTATTTTTGCAAGCTAGATCCCTTTTCAAAAATCTTAAATATTCTTATTTGTGAGTATATCTTCTAGATATTATAGAAGAAAAACTCACTCTCAAATATATGGAAGAATAAGCCATAAACTAGACTCAAAATCATATGATAAATGCAATGATAAGATTTCAAAGAACTTTAAACTAATATAAAGACTTTAAACTTTATATATATAAGGTAGATTACTATAGCAAGATAGAAAAGATCTCAATTACAAAGTCCAGTTATTAATTTGAGATAGAGTTTTTTTTAGAAAAGAAAACTACACCACTAAAAGAGGTTAGAGGGAGGAAAACAATCAAGGGTGTTTCTTCCTTTAACTAATTTAAGGATGTTAGACATTGACTACAAATTTCCAAAAACAAAAAAAAAAACAAAATATCATTTTAGATATGACGAAAAAGAAAAACCAAAGTAGAAACATCAGAGATAAAACATTATAGAATAAAAGCAAATAACAATCACTACTAAAAAACTAAAAAAGAAAAGAACAGAAAATAACAACAAACTATGGAATAGGAAATATGCAAATCAGTATTTATTAAGAAGAAAGATAATGCAATTAAGAGCAGTGAGCCTCTGTTGTCTAAGTACCATATGCTCTCACGAGGTCTTTGGTGAGAGCATACCTACAAAAATCATCAAATGTTAGATTTAGGAACCCAAACAGGTTTGCTGTTTGGGTCCCTTAAAAATGGGTCCCTTCTAATGAAAAGAAGAATGTAATGCATGTGTGTTATGCTGTGAATCATGCAATTTGGGTCTCCACACCCAATGTGTACTATATTGAACAGTGCAAGTGTATGAAATGTGTCCTAGCATGCCACATAAAAAACATGTAACTCCAGGAAAAGGATTTATTAATCTGTTTGGGTTATAATATCTCTTCCTAGAATTTGGCTTTAGATCAAGTGTGGATGTATTCCAATTTTTCTCAAGTGCATTCAATTTAGCTTTAAACCTCAAGTTAGCATTTTCTAAAACAGCATTATCAATATTTAAATAGTGCTCCTTATGCTCAGATTCTTCAATATAAGTTTTAAAATCATATTCATGTGAGGTGTAGGATTCTTTCAAAGAATCATACTCAATAATAAATTCAAAATGATTTTTATTTAAATCATCAAACTCAACAAGTAAAGATATGTAATTGCTATTAAGTTGAGTGTGTTCTTTACTTAAAACTTCATGTTCTTTTTTGAAAATTCAAAAACTCCAATTTTACACTAGCATGTAATTTCTTAAGTTTCTTATATGATGAATGAATTTTCTCACAAATTTCAAGTAATTGGTCATAGGTTGGTTCACATACCTCTTCTTGATCAGACTGACCTAGATGATCACCAATTAAGCACAAGTTGTTATCTCCTCTTCAGCTTCAGTCTTAGATGAGTCAGATGCAGAATCTACCCAGAACACCTTTTGGTACTGCTTCTGACTGACCGTAGTACACGTTGGGTGTGGAGACCCAAATTATATGATTCACAGCATAACCCACATGCATTACAATTTTCTTTTCATAAGAAGGGACTCAAACCTGTTTGTGTTCTTAAATCTAAAATTTGGTGATTCTGTAGGTCTGCTCTCACCAAACACCTTGTGAGAGAATATGGTACTTGGACAGTAGAGGCTCGCAGCTCTTAATTGCATAAACTTGTAGCTTAATAAATTCTGAATTGCATGTTTACTAATATGTTGATTATTATTATTTTCTATTATTTATGTTTTAATTTTGAGTTAATTTTTTTTTCTGCTGTTATGTTGTAGTTGTTTCATCTCTATTGTTTTTCTTTTTATTTATTATTATTATTATTTTTTTTTGGTCATAGTTGAAATGATATTTTACACCTTATTTTTTGTTTTGAATAATTTGTAGTTAGTATTTTGACATCTCTAAATCAGTTAAAGGGAGAAACATCATTGATTGTTTCCCTCCCTTTAACCTCTTTTAGCGGTGTAATTTTTTTTTCTAAATAAAAATCTATCTCGAATGAACAACTAGAATTTGCTATTGAAATCTTTTCTTTCTTGCTATAGTAATCTATCTTATATATATAATGTTTAAAGTCTTTATATTACTTTCAAATTCTTTAAAATCTTGTTGTTGCATTTAACATATGAAATTGATTATATTTTTTGATTTATTCTTCCCTTTATTAGAGAGTGAGTTTTTTCTTCTCTAAATTTGGAAGATATACTCAGAACTGAGAGTTTTTAAGAGTTTTGAAAAGGGGTCTAGCTTGCAAAAAAAATGACAAGGGCATAAAATTAGCCACAAAAAGAAAATAAAAGTGAAAAGATGCACAATGATCGTCAAAAAGTTGAAAGATACACAAAGTGTATTAAAAATCAAAAGATGTTCATAGTGCACTAATCAATTGATAAGAGGCATAAAATGAGCCAACAAAAAGCAAGCTTCCCTCTCTTTCAAACCTTTAAATCTTAGAAGAATTCATGTGTCACTTTATATTTTCAAAGGCTTTATTTAAAATTTCATGATTGTGGCAAATTACTTTGGTATATTATTCTGTAAGATATTTTTTTCTGGAACCAAGTTTTGAACGGATCTCTTTTTTTTATCCAATTGGTTTGTTCTGAGTTAGGTCTTTTGTTTTCAAAATGCAATTTTGCCCTGAGAGAAGTCCAAGAAGCTAGGGTTAATATGATCGGATATTCCATCATTTTCGGATTTTGATGATGTTAACTCATTGGTCTTACAAGTCTTTAAATTCAATCACTTGAAGAATTTATCACATTCGTGCCTTGTTTATTTAAAAGAAAAAAATTAAAAAAAAAAATAAAAATAAAAATAATAAAAAATTTCATGTTTTCATTTTTTTCTCTTTTTTCTATCTTTTTCATATTTTAATTTTATCTTTTACTGCTATTTTTTTGTGTTTTTTGGGCCTTCTCTGATCATCTACATCCACCTCTTGAATTTCATTTTTGGTCCCATCATCCTGGATGATTTTTCTATCATCCTGGACAATTTTTCTATCATCCTTGACGATGTATTCAATCCACTCCTAACCTTTCATCTGACAGGTTATATGTTTTCTCTATTTATCATCATCCTGGATGATCTGATCATATCTTGCTTTGCTTACTCTGATCAGTCTGGATAATCCTATTCATCTTGGATGATGTTCTTAAATCTTTGCTCAATTATTAGTAATCATCCTGTATGATCCACCTGTTCATCCTAGATAATTTACGTGGCAATACATTTAAACCCTTTAAATTTGGCTGGTACGATCAATTTTTGATGATCATCCTAGATGATACACCTATTCATCCTAGACGAAACATGTGGCATTTCTTTAAATATTTTAAATTTGGCCAATACGATCCATTATTGTGTATCATCCTATACAATCCACCTAATCGGCCAGGACGATATTCTTTTTCAACGGTCGTCTGGCTTAACTCCATGAGATGATCGCCTCTATCTCATCGTCCTAGACAATATCTGATCATCCTAGACAACTTCACCACCTTTTTTACAAATCATTCCTGGTGCAATTATTGCACCCGATCGTCCTGGATGACTTTGCGATCATCCTGGATGATCTATCTGATTTTTTAAGAATTGTGGCATTCCAATGTTTTTCTCTCACACAATCCTTTTTTATCTTACTTCTTCTCTACTTTCCAGATCATGGCTAGTGGAAAAAGGTCTCGCCAGCCTTCTGGAATCTACTCGACAGCAAATCTGGATCCTCGTTTCACTGAGGTAGCCAATCAAGCCTCCTATCAGAGGTAAAAGATGGTCGGGATCACTGTATCCCGAACTGTCAATTCTCATATCCTTTCCTATTATATTCTTGATTTATTTTCTTACACTACTCTCACTTTTCTCCTTACTCTTACCGTCCCACTAAATTCAATGTTACTATTTGAATTTTTTGCTAGCCTTCGCATCAATTCCTCTTTTACTGCTCTTCAGTCTTATGTGAATAAATGACCTGTCGAAATCACTTATCAAGACTATCAAGAGCTCCTACAACTTTCCACCACAGAAGACAAACTCCATATCCTATGTCAAGATCTCGACTACAACTGGGCTCTGGCCAACCACTTTTTAAGGAACTCTAATGCTTCCTATTATGTTGGAGAGTCTAGCAGCTTACTCAAAGATGCTAGGACAATCCAACATGTCCTTCGCACCTCTGTTCTTTCAAAAGCTGGTGATTGTATTCATATCACTCCACTCCTTTCGATCGCCACTTTTTACATTATGACCCATAGTGAATTTAATGCCTCTGATCTAATTTTTTGATATATTGAGCACTTGACCAGCATTCGAGATCCATGACATATGAGGAAGCCCAATCTTGCCTTAGGACACATCATTACCTATGTCCTAGAAACTAAATATAACCTTCAATATTCTACCCCACCAAACTTCCATCCTGCCTTCTACTCAAACAACTCCTTTCATATTCTTTATAGTACTCATCTCCACCCAGGGGATGAGGAAGCCGAGGGAGCTGAGGAGGAGGAAGCTCCTGCAACTGTTCTTGTACCTGCTCTGCTCCACCAGCACTCACAGCTGGATAAGCTGGTAGATCAGTTCGACCAGTGCGAGACTCGCTTCGAGCCATACGTTGCTACATCAGAGCAACAACATGCTGAGGATGTTGCTCTCTTTGAATCCTACGAGGCTCACCATAAGCGCCAGTACGAATAGGACATGGCCTGGATTGGAGAGCAGTTTGCCACTCTTTCCAATTACTTTCACCCACAACCACCACCACCACCTCGTTCAGATGATCAGGGGTTGTTTTTCTTTTAGTTTATTTTTTGTGATGTTGTTTTTCCCTTAGTGTAGTTTACTTCTGTTTAGTAGTTTCTGTTATGTTTTGTTTTTTTATCTTTCCCTCCTTTTTGTGATGTCAAAAGGGGGAGTAGTTGTACTATTTTATGATGTTTTGGGGTATTATGTTCGGTGTTAATTTGCAAGTATAATTTGAACTTCCTAATTCACAGTTTTTATTGTGATGCTTCAATTGAACAACTAAAATTTGTTTTGTGTTTGTCATCATCAAAAATGGGGAGAATATTATGAATCTGACTTCAGGGAATAGAATTTTTATGATAGCAAACATTCAAGTTTTTCTATGACTACCTTACCTACTAACGCTTTAGGTCCATAAGATTAGGTTGACTAGGACTGAGTTACTTTGTAATATTTTACCTTTTCTTGAGTCAATTGTACCAATGTGGATCCTGATACAAAGTAACCTTGCATACACACACTTGAGGGAAAAAATTTGATTATTTTAGAGTTTTCTATTTTTGATCACATCATCCTAGATGATCCAAACATCATCCTAGATGATCAATTAAAAATAAAAATCCTAATTAGGGCATCTTGGTTAAGGCATCCATCATTAAGCACATCATCTCGAATGATGTTATCATCGGCCTGGACGATAGGCTCAAATCAGAAAAAATCATACGCCAGATTTATTTAGGTAGCTTTTATTTTTTGACATCATCCTGGACCTTGTCCTGGATGATACAGTATAATTATGCCTAAATTAATGTGTTAATTAAGGAAATCAAATAACGTTTGATTGCTCGATCATATCATCCTGGACGTTTGTAGGATTGGCAGGGACGATTTGTTCAAAAACCTTAGTTGTTTTTGGACAATTAAATATCGGCCTGCTTCTATTCAGGGAAATGCTCTGGATGTTATGTACTGAATTAAACTAATCATCTGGGATGATCATGAGATCGACCTGGACAATCAAGTTATTTTTGCATCATCCAGACATTCATTCAAGGAAAAGTTCTGGATGATATTCAATGACTTGTACTAATCATACAGGACGATATCTTATCGGCCTGGACGATATGAACAAAAACCTTCTGATTGTCCCAAATCATCCTGGCATATTGAGCTAATTTTGTACTAATCGTACAGGATGATATTCAGATCATCCTGGACGATAAAGTCAATTTGCTACAATTTAAAGCTATTCTAAAGCTCTTCTATGTAAGACCTCCTTTTTTACCCAAGAGAGTATCTTTTGCTGCTGTCCTGACCTAAGAGAGCCAAGAGGAGAGGGAGAGCAAGGGGGAGAGAGAGAGGATCTTGTGTGGGGGAGTTTGTGAGGGGTTTCACAAAGCTTGCTCCAAGGAAGGATCTATCGTCATCTTCTCCGGTCGTCATCCTTAAATTCCTTGGGGGTTCTAGAGAGGTCTACTTCATTATCTAATCAAGGTTCTCTACCTATTTCAGGAGGAAGCAAAATGAGTTGGGTTCTCTACCTACTTCTGGAGGAAGCAAAAGGAGTTGGGTTCTCTGCCTCATCAGGAAAGGAGGTTTTTAAAGGCTTCTCCTCCTTGCTCTGGGGAAAAAGGGGAGATATTGTGTTTAGTGCAATACCCAGAGGAGAGGCTCCGGGGAGTGGACGTAGGTCAAGTTGACCGAACCACTACAAATTTTTATGTTCTTTATTACTGCTTCCGCATTTAATTTACGTACTTTTCTTTGTGGTGAACTTTGGTTTAAGTTTGTGTTTTGATTAAGAAATTTTTTAAATACCAATTCACCCCCCCCCCCCCCCCCCCTCCCCCCCCCCCTCCCTCTTGGTTAGCCTTGGGCTAGTTCATAAGGGCTTAACATCCCTAAAGAACTTTCAATATCTTATCAGTAAAACATTATCATCTTGAGAAAGAAGAGAAGGAATAATATTAGGATTATTAAGAACATCAGGAATGAAATTTTTGTTTAGGTTATTCTAAAAGCGCAACACAGCCAGGTTCACAATTTCCTCCCAATCCTCAAAAAAGGAACCATCAGGCCTATTAATTTTATGAATGCAGTTAGTAGAGCACTTCCTTCTAACTAAGGCATGAAAATACTTAGTATTACTATACCCTTCAACAAGATGTTTAATCACTGCTTTTTGTTTCCAAAAACTTTTCTCTTGAGCTTGCAACTTGAAAAGACCCTCTTTAGCTTCTTTCAAAAGGCACAAGTTTGCCTCAGAAGGAAACAACTGACATTGATTCTCCTTAAAAGACACTTTATCTTCTGCAATTAAAATAATAGCTAAAATATTCTTAAAAACATTATGATTCCACCAATTTAAAACAAACTTGAGTCTTTTAAGTTTAAACCACAATCTTCTCATACCATAAATAGAATTATCCGGATGTAAAGGAGCATTCCAATTATTCATAACCAGATCCATAAAGGAATCATGAAGAAGCCACATATTTTGAAATCTAAAAGACGAAGAAAAACCCCTCATATTAGAATTAATTTTAATAAGAATCTCAGAATGATCAGAAAGAGTCCTACTAAGATGCTCCAAATTAGTAGACTAAAACAAGTTCAACCAATTATTATTAAACAAAACCCTATCTAATCTTTGCCACAAATTCCCACAATGCCAGGTAAACTTATCACCAGAAAAACCAATATCAATGAGGTTACAATCCATGGTCATGTTATTAAAGTTCTCTATAGAATTATAGATAAGGAGAGAGACCCCTATACGCTCAGAAGGACAATAAATGGTATTAAAATCTCCCCCAACAAGCTAGGAAAGATTACATAAATTATGAAATTGAACAATCTGGTGCCATAAAATCTTTCTAGTCTAACGAGAAGCAGCAGCATAAACGAAAAAAGCACAGCATTGCATGTTAGAACTTTCAATATTATAGTGAATAACTTGAGTAAAATCACCGATGACATCCACACGAACAAATTCTTTCCAAAAGACCCAAATTTTATTAGCAACATTAGACAAGGCATTTTTAAAACCCAAAAATTTAGCAATACTAAGTAACGTGTCATAACAAATAAGTGGTTCAAGTAAGACAAGCAAAGAGATGTTAAAAATATGGCATAAATTCTTAACTCTCACCTTGGATGAAGAACAATCAATACCCTTAACATTCTATATGATAGCATTAACCATAAAAAACACTAATTAATGGGAAGTATGCGAGCGGGTAGGACAAGGAGACTGTAAAACAATATTTTTAGGTTTTCTACCTCTCTTACCCCGACCTTTAGAAAAACTAGTATCATTATCATCTCTAGAAAAATATTTGGCCATTAAATTTGGATCTTCATTATCAGTAAAAACATCACTATGATAATGTTCATTCAAGGGAAAATTACTTTCATTCAATGCACCAGAGTGCTCTCCCTAGAAAGAGGTAAAACTTCTTCACCGAAAAAAACATCACCTGCCATATTACTAAACTTGTTGGCCACATTATTCCCAAGCTTTAACACCTAGGGTTGAGAAGAATTTAGAGGCCCTACATCAATTTGAACAATACTATCATCAGGCAAGCTTTTTTCTCTAAGGGACAAAGCTCCCTCACAACTGATTTTCCTTTATCAAGACCACCATCACCATAATTCTCTTGATCTTTCTCCTAAATAAAAATAGTAGAAGAATCATTGATCAAATTAGTAGAGATATTAGAAACTATTGAGGAAATCGTATCAGTCAACTTGTTAGTAGAGTTTGAAGTAATCTTATCAGAGCCAGAAACATTAATATGAATAGAACTACTATCCATCCTTTGCTCATTAGAAACGTGGCCCTCGAATTGTTCAAGATCAGCATTAGAAACTTCTTGTGGGATAAAAGTAGAGACATTATGAATCACCATATCAACATCCTCCAGGACCTTAGAAACAGGATCCTTTGTTATGTGGGACAAATTATGAATCACCATATCCTTCGAAGTAGAGAAATTTCCTTTCCCCACTTGCGGCAAATGATTTTCATTGTCATTCACATGTAAAACTTTTGATGAGATTTTCTCCTTACGAAGATTAGAATGTAATAAAAAACATTCATTCACCCCATGGCCGTGCATCTTACAATGAGAACAAAAAATGGGAAAATTTTCAATTTCCACCTTTTGAAAATAACCATTCAATTCAGAGCCCAACTATAACTCATCAGAATGTTTTTTAGAAACATCTAACTCTACTAGAATCCGAGCCATCGACGGGAGAGATAAAGTTGCGGTAGCTTGGTTGGTTTGTAAAGGTCTACCAAACACCGAAGCCAACCCAAAAAGAATTTTTGAATTAAAGAAGTGAATCCTTAAGTTCAGAAAAGAAATCCATAAAAGAGCAATGGGAGACTCCTCCCGCACATCAAAATCTGGTGACCATTTGAGTAACCTCATTTGACAACCATGAATATAATACGATCTTCGAGAGAAAATACGACTATAATCCAAGTCATTAGAAAGTTGTATAGCAATGTGACGCTAATCTAGCAGTCCAACATTAAACGAGCAAGAAAGCTTAAGGTTCAGGAAAAATTTGTGAATCACATCTAGATTAGAACGACGAAGAACAAATTTACCAACAAATATAAACTCAAAAGGCGCAGCAAGCTAAGAAATAACCAAATCCTCAATCAAAATGGTAGGACAACCCTTATACAAAGAGTGTATGAACTGAACCCTAGAAGAAGAGGAAGAAGAACCTGACACAATATCCTTAAAGGAACGGGTCTTACTGTTTAGGAGAGAAGAATCAACCGGGATGGATGACATTGGAGAAGTTATCTCCCCACCCCCCCCCCCCCCCCCCTCTCCCCCCGCGTTCCCCCCCCTCTAAAAAAAAAAAAATACCTTCGAAAAACATCAAAACAACGTTACGATAAACCACGGTGAAAGCCAAGGAAAGGAAAAACACAAGAAAAGCGAAAGAATCATGCCAGGAAAATGATCGGGGAAGCACAAAGAAGAAAACCCTAGAATCATCATGAGATCGCCCAAAAAACCAAGGCAAAAGATAGAGCGCAATGGCTAGGAGCGTCAGATGATAGAAAAAGCCAAAAAATTC
Source organism: Dendrobium catenatum (assembly GCF_001605985.2). Taxonomy (NCBI): domain Eukaryota; kingdom Viridiplantae; phylum Streptophyta; class Magnoliopsida; order Asparagales; family Orchidaceae; genus Dendrobium; species Dendrobium catenatum. The sequence continues at coordinate 848,474 of NW_021318917.1, forward strand.
TATAATTGTTTGGTCCAATTAGACCTATGTCTACTCCCTGAAGACTCCCTCTTCAGGTATTACAAAATACTAAAGTGACTCTCTTTTTTCTCCCATAGCAAGGTGGAGAAGCCCTCAGAATAACCTCTCTTACACCAAAAGCCCGGTGCGATAGAGAACTATCATACTTTTTCACCCTTCTGGTGACGGTAGTGAACCAACGTCCTTTCACACCCTCCTAGTGTCGGCAGAGTACTGACATCCTTTGACACCCTACTGAAGTTAACAGAGTACCAATGTCCTTTGATGCCCTCCTAGTGTCAGTAGAGTACCGAACCTTCTCCAAAGATCTTCTCTCAAGAGTCTTCAAAGAAGTAGGGAAGAGATTCAAAGAACATACAAAGAGATTCTCACCTTTGGGCAACCTTGGAAACCCTTCAAAATTTCTACTTGCAAGATCTCTCAATCCTCACTCCCAAAAAAACCTCCCTAAACACTCTCACTCTCACTCTCAAAATAAATTTCGTAGAAGAAAGTTATGATAGTTAGTTTTTTAAAACCCTTATATAGATAGGACAAGAAAATTTGTCTAGAAAACTGAAAATTTCAAGTTCCCTGTCATTGATCATACAGTATGATCATATTTCATACATTTGAATAGTTCAAAATTGAAGAGGTTAGTCCAGTATGATCATGTATGGACTCATTTCTTACACCGTTCGGCACCTGTATGAACTCGACATCGTATAATATGAATTGTTCAAAACTGAACAGGTTCATCCAGTACGATCATATACGGACCCATTTCTTACACTGGTTAAAGTCTATAAAAACCCTACATCGTACAATACAAACTTTTTAAAACTGAATAGATTTTCCTAATATGATCATGCACAAACCCATTTCATACACCGTCAATGTCTATACGAACCCTACATCGTATAGTACAAACTGTTTAATTCAAATCATGCTTTATATGGTACCAACATGATGAGCCTATTCTATACTCTAGACATTGTCTGTACAAATCCAAGTTTGTATAGTACAAACAATTCAAAAAATTTACTTATTTGTATGGGATGAATTGGTATGCACTTATTTTATACTCTGGATGTCGTCTGTATGAAACTAATTTTGTATAGTATGATATGTTCAAAAAATGGTGAGTTTATTCAGGATGAATTAGTACATATCTATTTCGTACTCTGTATGTCATCAGTATAAATTCAACTTCGTATAGTATGAACAGTACAAAATAAATTTCAAATGCATGATTCGATTAACTTCTTTTTGGAGGAAGACCGAGGACAAATCGTCTAGTACGACTTCATAATCGTACAATATTATTAGTTTTAAAATACAAGTTTTGACTCACTCCCCCAGTGTGTGTGTACACGATTACCCAATTACAATCACAATCTCTAAGACTCAAGAATAATAGAAAAAGATATAAACTTTAATTACAAGAAACCCTAATATATGTTATATTAATGTCTTCAGCAGTCTAGAGTATGTTTTCCTTGAAACATAAGTACACACAAACAACACAAGTATAATTTTTCTAATATGTGTTAGGAGAAACAATAATCATCAAAATAATATTTGGGTATCATCAAAAACTCACTTGATATAAAGATATAGGTTTGAAAACTAAGTCACAATAATCTCCTTTTTTTATGATGGAAAAATAATTATTATATGAGTTAACATCTTAATGCAAATTTTCTCTTAAACTCTCCCTAAATAAATGTCCAATTTAAAATAAGGGCTACCCATGAAAATCAAAAACACAAACTAAAAATTTAAGAAGAAACAAAAACTACTAAAATAAAAACAACACAAATAAAACATACACACATTAACACAATACAACAACAAGAACAAAACATACACACATACATCAAACAACATACATCACATCAAATAACATACATCACATAATCAAAAAAACATCAAAAATAACTAATGACTCCCCCTTTTGACAACAACAAAAAGGGAAGTACATCTTGAAATGAAAAGTTTATATGAATGAATCAATATATTTATTGAAGAAGAAAATTTTAAACTAATTGCAAACACAACATTAATTTCCTAATGCTAAAATAAAAACTAAAATTTTAAATCAAAGATCAACAAGATAAGAAAAGTCAACAAGGTTCACTGTTCATTCTAAACATATCAAAATAATAATTATTATTACAAAAAATAATGAAATAAGATTAAGTAGTTTCTAATTAAATAGTGAAGATTTTTGTCAATTATGTAGATTTGAACAAGTGATAGAAAGATAAAGGAAAGAAAAATATATACTTTTTTATTGGCGACATTGTTCATATTTTTAATTTTTATGGCACACTTCGTGCATCTTTTCAGTTTGGGCTAATTTTGTGCCTCTTTTCACTTTGGCGAATATTGTGTATCTTTATACTTAAACAACTAGCACATTTTATGCATCTTTTCATGTTGGCACACTTTGTGCATCTTTTGATATTTTTGAACTTTATAATATCAATAAATCTTAACTAAAATTTGAATCATTAACAAAAGTTAACACTTCGAAGAAGAAATAAAATAAAAATAAGACATTAATCATGCTATAACTATAGCTAAGTAATACTTATCTATTAGCACATGAAATTAATCTTCTAACTTATATCCAGTCATAATGTAATTTAAAATTTTAAGAGATTAAATTTTGCAAGAAAATTAATTTTAAGAGTAAAATAATTCAAAATTTCATTTTAGAGATCAACTATATGAAATTTTTCTATAAAAATATAAACATTTCAAGAAGTGAAATTTCATTACACGTCAAGAAACATTCCATCATTTCATTTATTTTTCAAAATACATAGAAACATCAACTTCTGATACCAGGAAATAGAAATCACAACACAATAAAGCATATCAAAAATAAGTACAAAGATCTCACAAGTAGATAAAACTCAGAAGTAAAACTAATATCCTGAGAGGAATTGGTCTGGAGGTGGTTGAGGGTTGAAAATCTTAAAGTAGCAATTAATTGTAGCTACATTAGAGTTAACTAAGTAAAATTACCCTCGAATCTACCCCATGTACTCTTTATAGCTAGCATCCTATTGATTCATATGAGCCTCAATTTGATCAAATCATTGATCAAAATGAGATCAAAATGAGTTTCAAGTCTATCAAACTGCTGGACCATTTCTTGATAGAAGTTTTGATTGGGTCCAGGTGCAGGTGCAGGTGCTGGAGCTGGGGCTCCTTCTCCCTTGAAATCTTATCCCCTGTAACTTTAATCCTGACTAAAGAGTGCATAAAAAGAGGCATCAATAAAGTAGATGGGAAGTTCAGTGGGAGGATCATGATGGATCAAATTGTACTTCTTTTATAAGATATAGGCAACTAAGTGTCCTATGGCAACATTTTTCTTCCTCCTATCATGAGGAAGTCCAATATCAGAAAGTTTGTATACATAATTCATGATCAATTAGGCTTCATCAATTGGAGTTTCAGACATAATCATGTATGTGATAGTGGAAAAAATGGAGTCAAATTTATGCAATCACCAGCTTTGGGAATGTTAGAGGTTCTCAAAATATGCTGGATAATCCTAACATTCTAATTAAGAGTGTGCACATAGGACAAATGGCTTACTTGGGGAACACCTCTAAGAGTCTGATTTATATCAGACTAGTCAAAATCTTCTCCAGAGGTTAAGGTGTGCGCTCTAACTCCTTGGGTTCTAAGACAAAGGAAGTTGCCTAGATCTTCCTAATTTATTTCTACATGCTGCTTAAAGACGAAAGAGGTAATCCTGGTGTGATCTTGGTTTACCTTCATATTTGTAAGGAACATTTGAAAAGTTTAATGATGGTAGGTGTAAATCAAAGTAAGAATGAAGGAAAACTAGGTTGAAGAAAATAGGGGCATGAATGAAAAGTTGATATCATTTTGAATGAGGAGTCGGGAAGGAGTTATTTTTGTTGCAAAATACCTATCAAATGCTTCCTCATTCTCCTTAGAGAGGAAGTTGTTATCCCTATCATATCAAGAGGATGATCCCTTAGAAGTGCGAGGTCATTTGCTACTACTGACCATTCCTAATATTTGGGACTTGAGATGGTTTGGAAATAATTGAGAATGTAAAGAAAAACTTATCTAAGACCTTTCTATTTAAAGAAAAATGTCTTATCGTACATTACAAAATTTTGATCATACGAGATGAAAAATATTTCATACAAATGAATAAAAATGGCCAAAAATGAAATGACTTTTCATAAAATGTCATTCTCGAGGCATCATTTGTACATGATTTTTGACCAAATGATTGTACAGAAAAACACCTATTTGTCTGGGATGATCAAAAAATTAAAGATCATTTTTATGATGGTTAGGTTCATCCATATAGGAAACTGACAATAGGATCATACAGACAAAGTGCAATTTCATACATACGATCTGACTAAATAACTGAATATTTGGAAATCCATCCCCAATCATACAGACAAAAAAGACTCCATCATATAGATGATGATGACATCATACAGTACTATCTATATTGAAAAACTCAGTTATACATGCTCAACAATAAAAAATCATGTACACGCCACAAAATTTGTACAGTATAAAAAAATTCATACATTATGAAGAGAACATTTAAATCTTGACATGAAAAATAGAGAAGCTTTTCAAACCCAATCACTCAAGATTCAATGACATGCTATCAGTAAAAAAAAATACAAAACATAAAACTAAAGAGAGAAAAACAAATAAAAAACAACAAACCTAAAACACACCAACATATAAACTCTAACAAATAACCTAAGAAAATAAATAAACACACCAATACATTACAAATCAAATTTGCAGACATTAAATTTTGGCATTAATATCAATCACACCTAATCTAGTCTTAAGGTGCTAAATGTTTCAAAAACCAGTAGTTTTGTAAAATGTCAGAAAGTTGATTATTAGTAACAACATGATACAATTCAATTTCTCCCTTAGCAAGATGATCTCTAATGAAGTGATTCCTAAAATCAATATGTTTTATTATAGAATATTGAATATGATTCTTTGAAATGCATATGGAACTAGTATTTTCATAGAAAATTATAATAATGCCAATAGAAAATCCTAAGTCAATTAGATGTTATTTTAACCAAAGAACCTATGTCACATAACTACCTAAGGTAATGTATTCTACTTTAGTAGTAGAAAGGGCTACTGAATTATGTTTTCTCCTATACTAAGAAACTAAAGAGTTTCTTATCAATTGACAAGTTCCAAAAGTACTTTTTTGAATTACCCCACATCTTACAAAATTTGAATCAGAATATCTAATAGTTTCAAAAGAAGAGTTGTGCTTAGTATACCAAATCACTAAGTTTTGAGTTCCCAAAAGATATCTCAGAAATCTTTTAACTTCTATCAAATGGGATTCCTTTGGATCTGATTGAAATCTAGTATACAAATAAATACTAAACATGATATATTATCTGCTAGTAGTCAAGTAAAGTAAAGATCTAATTATTCCTCTAATTTTTTTTTTTATTAATAGATTTTCCTTTGGGGTATTAATCTAATTGTACAGAGGAACTCATTGGTGTACTCACTGGTTTAGCTTTGTCCATTTCATATTTCTTGAGGATGTCCTTAATATACTTAAACTAACTAATAAATGTTCCTTCCTCAATTTTCTTTATGATAAAATTAATAAAATAACTTAAATAACCAATCAAAACTCATTTCAAATTCACTACTCATTATTTTTGAAAAATTAATACAAAATTTTTTATTTATACATCTAAACAAGATATCATCAATATATATTTGAACAATGAGTATGAAATCTCCTATCCTTTTAAAAAAGGGAGTAGTGTCCACATTTCCTTTAACAAATGACCCTTCTAATAGAAAGTGTTTTACCTCTCATACCAATCCTTTGGTGTTTTTTTACTCCTTATAATGTCTTTTTCAATTTAAACACATGATGAGAATTTTTAATTTTCAAAACCTAGAGGTTGCTCAATATAAATATCATTTTATATAACCCTATTAAAAAAGGCACTCTTAACATCCATTTGATATAGCCTAAAACCTTTAATATAGGCAAAGGCGAGTAAAACCCTTATTGCTTCAACTCTGGCTACGAGGGCAAAAGTTTCTTCAAAATCAATCCCTTTAATTTGATTATTCCCCTTGGCCACTAATTTTGCCTTATTTCTAATCACAACACCTAAATCATTCTTTTTATATTTGAACACCGACTTAGTTCTAATAATACTTTGATTCTTTGGCCTCTCAATTAATTCTCAAACATCATTTCTAACAAATTGATTCAATTCTTCCTACATGACCAAAATCTAAAATTCATCCGAAAGTGTTTGATTTATATTAGTGGGTTTAATCATCGATATAAAGGTACGATGATTCCCTTCTTTGTTAAGTCCATGCCTAGTTCTAACACCCTCACAAGGTTCACCTAAAATCAATTCTTTAGAGTGATTCTTAGTAAATTTCAATTCTCTAGACAAAGGGTTTACTGTTCCAACATTTTCTACCAAATTTATCATTTCAATTCCTTGGGAGATATTTTCAATATGATCTCTTCCAACCTTGGTTCTTCTGAAATGCCAGATTCATTAAAAACTACCTGTAAGGTTTCCTCAACTACCAAAGTTCTTTTGTTAAAAACCCTATAGGATTTTCCAACACTAGAAAAATTCCTTCATCAGAGTTAGGATCAAATTTTCATAAAGGAGTTTCACCATTATTATGAATGAACACCTTGCATCAAAAAATATGCAAATATAAAAGATTAGGTGTTCTACCCTTAAGAAGTTTATAGGGTGTCTTGTTCCATTTGAATCTAATATTCACCTTATTTAGAACATGACAAGCCATACTAAATGCTTCAGCCCAAAAATATTTTAGAAGTGAGTATTATGCCAATATGGTTCTAGTGGCTTCCTTTAATGTTCTATTCTTTCTTTCGACTACCCCATTCTGCTGAGGGGTCCTAGGTGCTAAAAAATTATGATTAATTTCTTTCTCTCTATAAAATCTTCAAATTTGTTAATTTCAAATTCTCCTCCATGATCACTTTCAATTGATAAAATTTCTAACCCTAGTTTCCTTTGAATCCAAGTAGAAAAATATTACATTCATCAAATGATTCACTCTTATGAAATAAGAATTAAACATAAGTGAATCTCAAAAATCATTAACTATAACAAACCTAAAAACTTTGCCTCCTAGACTTACAGTGCTAACTGGTCCAAAAAAATCCATGTGAATGATATCTAGTGGTTTGATAGTCCTAAAATCTTTAATTGAATGAAAGGTGGACTCCACATATTTCCCTAATTGACATGCATCATACAGGTGATCCTTAGGGAAGTCTAGTTTGGGTATTCCTCTAACTAGTTCTTTTTGGAAAAAATTTCTAATATTTTCATGCTTGCGTGACAAAGTCTTTTATGTCATAACCATGATTCATCAGTAATTATTTTGAGACAAAAACCATTAGAAGAATAAAAAAAAATTCAAATCAAGCTTGTACACATTATTTACCCTATTTCCATGCAATACATCAGTTCCATTTTGTCTTATTATGCAGCTTGTGGGAAAAAACTTTTAAAATATAACCTTTATCACAAAGCTGACTAATACTCAACAAGTTATGTTTTAAGCCTTTAACCAATATTACATTTTCAATGAAAAAATTATTCTTATTTTCAATCATACCTATACCTACCACTTCCCTAGTGGTATTATCTCCTAGTGTTACCTTGCCTCCACTCCTAGCTTCCAGCAATATGAATTGTGTTGAAACTCTTATCATATGCTTTGAACATCTACTATCTAGGTACTAAATTCTCTCACGAGGTCTTGTATGAGAGCATTTCTACAAAATGAACAAATGTTACTTGGGAACCAAAACAAGTTTGGGTTCTTCTCTTGTAAAGAATAATGTAGATGCATGTTTGATATGTTATATTTTATGCATCTTAGGTCTCCATACTAGATCAATTTTACTATGAATTGTACAAGTGTGTGAGATATGACCAATCATTCTACAAGAAAAAGCATTTAACTCCAGAAAAAGGATTTATCAATTTACGTGATTTATATTATATTTTCCTAGGTTTTCATATTTTAGGCTTCTGATTAGGATTAGAAAATTGTTTAAGTGTTGTGGATATCCAATTTTTCTCAAGAGATTTTAGTTTCTCTCTAAGGTATGGGTTTGTACTTTCTAAAATTGAATTATCAACTTTCAAAAAATACTCTCTACGATTAGATTCATCCATAAATGTTTTAAAAATCTTTTTTAAGTTCAGTATAAGATGATTTCAATAGTTTATTATTTTTGTTCAAATCATCAAATTCATCCAATAATTTCATGTGGTTGCTATCAATTGATGCGTGATGATTCCTAAGGATTTCATGTTCTTTTTATAAATTTGAATTAACTATATTCAACTTAGCATGCAGCTTTTTAAGTTTCCTATATGCAGTATGGATTTTCTCATAAACTATAAATAACTCATCATAAGATAAATCACATACCTCCTCTTGATTTGAGTGATCAAGATTATCTACTATTACAAGTTTGTCACTTCCTCCTCTGCTTCTATTTCTGATGAATCTGATGCTGAGTCTGCCTGGAATGCTCTCTACAATCTCTTCTTACCCTTCCTTACATTAGTTCTCTCCTCAACTTTTTTCTTGCTAGGATTAGCTTTGAGATTCAAGCAATCTGAATTGATGTGTCTAGGCTTCCTGCATTAATAAAAAATTACTTCATTAGAAATTTTTATATTTCTGTGGAACTTACCTTCATTCCATTGCTAGCATCTCCTTTTCTTTCTTTTATGGAAACTTCTGAATTTCCTTGTCTTTAAGGAAATATCATCTTCATCCTCAGGCTTAGACTAATCACTATATAAGTCATCCACTTTCAACGCAATGTTATTCTCTTTTATCTTGTCACCTACATCAACATGTCTTTGAGTCACTCCTTACTCCAAAGAAATTAGTGATCCAAGAAGGTTATCAATAGAATAAATAGTTAAGTCTTTTGACTCAGTTATTGTTGTAATCTTTGCATCATAGGCAGTAAGCAAATAATGAAGTATTTTATTGACTTTCTCATAATTTATTAGTTCCCTACCTAAAGCATGTAATGAAGTGACTATTTATGTAAAGCTAGTATACATTTCAATGATTGATTCATTCAGTTCCATGAGAAAAAGTTCATAATCATATAATAAAATGCTCAATCTAGATTATTTCACTTCATTAGTTCCTTCATATGTAATGCAAAGTATATCCCAAATTTCTTTTCTTATTTTATAAGTTGAAACACGCATATAGTCTTCTGACTTAAGTGCACAAAAAAAGTTGTTTAAAAATTTAGCATTTAAGTGAGTTAATTCTTTGTCCTCTTTTATCCAATCAGTAAATGGTGTTTCAGTTCTAATATAATTAACAAGTCTAATTATTCTAGTACAACCTTCATGTACTAAAATCCATATATGATAGTCAAGTGATTGAATAAAAGTAAACAAACGGGTTTTCAAAAAATCAAAAGGGATGTTATCAAACAATGGTGGTCTAGTGATCGAATATCCTTCATGCGTATAACACCACAAAAATAAATACGGAAATAAAAGTGCGGAACCAAGAAAACAAGAACACAGGAATTTATAGTGGTTCGGTCAACTCGACCTACGTCCACTCCACGGAGGCGCCCTCCGAGTATTGCACTACAAACGTGACTCTCCTTTAGCCCCCATAGCTAGGCGGAGAATCCTTTACAAAGCACCTCCTTTTTGCCACCCCGCCAAGGCAGAGAACCTACCTCCTTTTGCTTCCTCCTGAAGCTGGCAGAGAACCACAACCAAAAGCTAACTCCTTACCTCTACCGACCCTTCCACGGATGAGAAACTCTAGACGAAGAAGAAGCAAAGTGATCCTTGAAGCAACCCTTATGAATCCCCTCAAAAGCTCCCCCTCACAAGATCCTCTCTCTCTCCCTCTCTCTCTCTTTCTCTCCTCAAGGTCTTCTCAGGTCAAGGCAGTAGCCAAGGTCTTACAAAATGTTGAACAAGAGTCTTAAAGAAGAGCTTCAACAGAGCTCATTAAATTGCCAAAGTTGCCGACATTATCGTCCAGGCCAATATGGACATCGCCTGGCGATCAGTACATAAACTCAGAATGATATCGTGCCAGAGTATCGCCCTGGACTGCAAAACCTGGATCGATGAAAAGTTTTGATCGTCCCGGCCGATAGTTCAAATTAGAGGAAAATTTCATCCAGAGCATCGCCCTGATTCACGAGCTGGCCGATATTTATCTTCGCTGTAGTAACTAAAGGTTTTTGATAGATCATCTGGCTGATCCTCGATCGTTCTAGGACGATATGATCGTATCAATCATCCTTAATTACTCCCTTGATTTCTGATCAATTAAGGATAATTTGTGAATTATCGTCAGGCCGATCAGAGATCGTCCTGGCCGATAAATTTAAAATGCAGTTATCCTTAATTGTCTATTGGCGGCAACTTCTTTCTATTTTGAGCTTATCGTCGGCATGATTGTTTAATGTCGCTGCCTTAATTAAGAAATCCTTATTTAGACTTTCTATTTGAAGCCTGATTGTCCAGGACGATGTACAATATCGTCTGGCCGATATGAGTAAAAATAAAAATTCTAGTTCTCTCAAGTGTGTGTGTAGGGTTACTTAGCATCAGTCTCTTGACCATTACAAATAAGACTCAAGAAGAGAAAACCAATAAGTACAGACTGCACAACCCTAAACCTACGCAATCTTGAACTGGATTCGTTGTTCGTCCGATCTCTTCGATTCTTGAAAAGTTAGAAGAACCAGTAGTTAAAGAAAATCAATAGTGTTTATCAATCATCAAAACATAAGTCATGAAATAGATTAGCAACAATCTCCTCTTTTGATGATGGCAACACAAGAGAAAAACTCAGAAAAATAGTTCACTAGAATTCAAATTACAAGCACATACCTTTTTCTACCAACATCCTACTCCCCCTTTGTCATCACAAAAAAGAGGTCAGACACACAAAAGAAAAAGAATAAACACAACAGAAACTAAAATAGACTAAAAACATACGAAAACTACGAAAACAAACAGCAGAAAACACAGACTAGAAAAAATGAGGACCCTGATCTTCAGATGCAAGGATCGCCAGAGATATATAATGAAACGGCCATATCGTCTAGGTTTCCTGCATTCAAACAAACAACATCAGAAGATCCTTTAACATAGTTTATGATCCTTACCTTTTCTCAATTTTGATGATGCTTTTTTTTCTTCCTTAGAAGCTTTGAATTGCCTTGTGATGAAGGCAACTTCATCGCTTTCAGACCCGGATGATTCCAGAATCCGATTTGTGTGCCATTAATGCAACTGTTTTTCCTTCTTTTTCTCACCTGCATCAAGATTTCTTGATTCACCCCTTTCTCGTAACAATGAAGTGAGTCCAAGTAAGTTATCAATAGAATAAGTGTTTAACCTTAGATTCAGTGATTGCAGTGATTTTAGACATCATACGACGAAGGCAAACATCTCAAAATCTTGTTAACTTTTCATAGTTTGAAAGTTCTTTTCCTAGTGCATGCAGTGAAGTAACTATCTGAGTAAACCTTGAACATGTCAGAAATTGATTCATGAGGTTTCTATACAAAATAGTTCGTAGTCATGCAAGAGAATGTTCTAAAGTGATTGTTTAACCATCATTAGTACCTTCATAGTGATGCCAAATTATCCCAAATCTCCTTACCAGTTTTTCAAAGTAGAACACGCATGCAATCCTCAGATTTTAAAGCACAGAAATAAACATGTTCAATATTTTGCATTCAATAAGCTAAATCTCGTTCATCGAAAGTCCATTCAGTAAAAGCAACTTCAGTTTTAACACCATTAATTTTACGAAAGGTGGAGATAATCTTCTTTGATAAGCATCCACATGCGATAATCAGTAGATTGTAAAAAGTGACATGCAGGTTTTCCAAAAATAAAAGGTAGGTTATCGAACAGGGGAGTCGGGTAATAGAATACCCTTCCTAGTGTTCGATTCCAGGTTAGCCATGGATCACATTCAAAAAAGTTTTCAAACTAAATTTTGAATATCCGCTCTGATTACCACTTAAAAGTTTCGTTAGATGTTCAAGCCTATGAACGTATCCAAGCTAACAAGAGGGGCGGTGAATTGGATATTTTAAAATTTTCTTTCACAAAGAAAGAAAATAACATAAACAAAATCACACGCACAAAAATAATAACATAAATTAAAAGTGCGGAAGCAAGAAAATACACACTGGAATATTATAGTGGTTCGTCAACTCGACTTACCGTCCACTCCCGGGAGCGCCTCCGATATTGCACAACAAATCGTGACTCTCCTTAGCCCCACAGCTAGGCGGAGACAGCCTTTTACAAAGCACCTCTTTTGCACCCAGCTAAGCAGATGAACTACCTCCTTTTGCTCTCCTGAAGCTGGCAGAGAAAACCACAACCAAAAGCTAACTCCTTACCTACCGACACCTTCTCACGGTATGAGAAATTCTAGACAAGAAAAGCAGAGCGATCCCTGAAGCAACCCTATGAATCCCTCACAAGCTCCCCTCAACAAGATCCTCTCTCTCTCCCTCTCTCTCTTTCTCTCCTCAAGGCTTCTCAGGTCATGAGCAGCCAAAGGTCTTACAAAATTGAACAAGAGTTGCTTAAAAAGAAGAGCTTCAAGGATGCTCAATTAAATTGCAAGTTTGCCGACATTATCATTCAAGCCGATATGCATTCGGCCTGGCCGATACAGTAACAACAACTGAGAATAGATCAGCCAAGTATCGCCCTGGATGCAAAACTGGATGGTAAATTGGCTTGTCGTCCCGGCCGATAGTTTAAAATCAGATGAGATCGTCCAGAGCATCGCCCTGATTCGAGCTGGCCCGATATTTATCCATCCTAAGTAACCAAAGTTTTGAATTGATCATCCTGGTTGATCCTTGCGATCGTCCGGGACCGATGGATCATATCATTCATCCTGATTACTCCTTAATTTTCCTGATCATAAGGCATAAATTTGTGAATACGTCCAGGCCGATAGAGATCGTCCTCTTATAATTTAAATATAGTATACTAATTGTCTATGGTGGCAGCTTCTTTCTGTTTTGAGCTTTCGTCCAGGTGCGATATGTTAATCTGTCGGCTGCCTTAATGTAAGAATCCTTATTTAGACTTTCTGTTTTTAAGCCTATCGTCCAGCGACGATGTAAATATCATTCCTGGCCGCATATGAGTAAAAACAGAAATTCAATTCTCTCAAGTGTGTGTTGTGTAGGGTTATTTAGCATCAGTCTCTTTGACCATTACAAATAGACTCAAGAAGAGAAAAAAAAGTACAAGACTGACTCAACCACTAACCTATGCATCTTGAAACTGGCTTCGTTTGTTCGTCCGATCTTCGATTCCTCTGAAAAAGTTAGAAGAACCAATGTAGTTCAAGAAAATCAATAGTGGTTTTGTCAATCATCATAAAATAAGTCATGAAAATAGATTGCAATACTAACATCCTTTCATACCTCTTTGTGGCCAGCAGAGTAACCAGCATCCTTTCACACTCAAAGTGTTAGGTGTATATTGGACTTCTCCAAAGATCTTCTCATCAAAGTTTCAAAGAAGTAGGGGAAGATATCAAATAACAAACAAAAAGATCCTCACCTTTGA
>NW_021318917.1:862300-912544 GCF_001605985.2 Dendrobium catenatum
TCAAGGAGCTCATTAATTGCAAGTAGCCGACTTTATCGTCCCGGCCGATCTGGACATCGTCCTGGCCGATCAGTACAAATCAAAGAAGATCGGCCAGAGCATCGCCCTGGATGCAAAACTGGACGATTGAAAATTGGCTTGATCTTCCAAGACGATCTCATAATCGTCCCGGCTAATCAGTTCAAATCAGATGAAAATCGTCCAGAGCATCGCCCTGAATTCGAGCTGGCCGATATTTATCGTCCTAAAGTAACCAATGTTTTTGAATAGATCATCCTGGCTGATCCTGCGATCGTCCGGGACGATATGATCGTATCAATCATCCTTAATTACTCCCTTGATTTCCTGATCAATTAAGGCATAATTTGTGAATATCGTCCAGGCCGATCAGAGATCGTCCTTTCCGATAATTTAAAAATATAGTATACCTTAATTGTCTATGGTGGCAGCTTCTTTCTATTTTGAGCTTATCGTCCAGGCCGATATGTTAATGTCGGCTGCCTTAATTAAGAATCCTTATTTAGACTTTCTGTTTTAAGCCTGATCGTCCAGGACGATGTAAATATCGTCCTGGCCGATATGAGTTCGTCCGATCTCTTCGATTCCTGAAAAGTTAGAAGAACCAAGTAGTTCAAGAAAATCAATAGTGTTTGTCTATCATCAAAAAATAAGTCATGAAAATAGATTTGCAATACTAACATCCTTTCATACCCTCTTGGTGCCAGCAGAGTACCAGCATCCTTTCACACCCTCAAAGTGTTAGTGTAATATTGGACCTTCTCCAAAGATCTTCTCTCAAAAGTCTTCAAAGAAGTAGGGAAGATATTCAAATAACATACAAAAAGATCCTCACCTTTGGGCAACTTGGTGAACCCTTCACAATTTCTACTTGGAAGATCTCTCAATTCTCACTCCCAAAGACTCTCCCTAAACACTTTCACTCTCACTCTCAAAAGAAAATTCATAAAAGAAAGTTATGAAAGTTGGTTTTTAAAACTATTACATAGATTGTACAAAAGTAATCATTCACAAAATTGAAAATTTCAAGTTTACCATCATGGATCATATTGTATGATCATATTTCATACGTATAAATAGTTCAAAACTAAAGAGGTTTGTTTGGTACGATTGTGTATAGACCCATTTTAGACACTAGTCTGCTTTTGTACGAACCCTGCATCATACAGTATGAACTGTTCAAAACTAAACAGGTTCATTCAGTACGATCATGTATGGACTCATTTCGTACTCTGGATGTCATATGTATGAAACTAATTTCAAATAGTATGATCCATTAAGAAAATGGAGAGTTCATTCAGGACAAACTGGTATGTATCTATTTTGTACTCAGGATGTCATCTATATGTATCCAACTTTGTACAGTATGAACAGTACAAAAAAATTTCAAATGTATGATCTAATTAACTTCTTTTTGGAGGAACACTTAGGATAAATTTTCCAATATAATTAATTTTAAATACAAGTTTTGACTCACTCTCCACGTGTGTGTGTGCACAATTACTTTTAAATACAAGTTTTGACTCTCCCCCAGTATGTGTGTGCACGGTTAACCAATTATAATCATACTCTCTCAAACTCAAGAAAAATAGAAAAAGATATATAGTTCAATTATAAGAATCCCTAATCTAAGCTGTCTTGAAGTCTTCGGTAGTCTAGAATATATTTTTTTCTTGAAACATTAGTACACACAAATAACACAAGCACAATTTTTCCAATATGTGTTAGGAGAAACAATAATAATCACAATAATATTTTGGTATCATCAAAAATTCACGTGATATAAAAATATAGGTTTGAAAACTAAGTCGTAACAATTTATTTTGATTGCTAGAGGGCACCCATATGTCTTTTCCTAGAGGGCACCCATATGTGTTTGCTTGCTCTATATATATATATATATATATATCTTATTTACTTTCCTAGAAGTGATAACAATAAAGTTGATAGTTAACATAGATAGGTAATTACTTTTTTGAGAGAGAGTGTGTCATTTTTCTAGAGAGAGAGTGCTAGAATTTTGAATTACCATTGTTCATGGTGTAGGAGATCATCGACAACCACCGGCGATTATTCCTCCTTCAAGTCATGGTTCAAAATCTCAAACATCCATTGGTAGAAGTAATGGAAGATGATCTCCTATGATCATCAAGGAGTTTTCAGAAGATAGTAATCAATCAAGAAAGATTAAGCATGTTCCTTATGTTGGTAAGGGTAAGAGTATTTTGACATATTATCTTTATGATTTGGTTAAGATTGGTTCTTCTAAGGAATTTCTTAAGAATGATGTACATTTTCAAGATAATTTTAAAAATTTGTAGGCTTCATCATCAAACAATCCTATTTTAGAAGTTCATAGTTTTTTTTTATTCAATCTCTTCTGGTTTGATCAAGAATATCGATCAATAAGATTATAAATGTATTTTGACACTTAGAGATGAACATTTCTTATCAAATGAGGTATTTATAGTAAGAATTAGTATTTTTAATAATCATAATGAAGGTCTTAGATATTCTAAAATCAACAATTCTTCTATTATTATGAATGATCATACCAATGCAAGGAGAAAGCCCAATGTTCAAATTGTTAATCATGTTAAAGCATTAGAAATGTCGGATGATGGAATAATTGTTAAGTTGGATACTTAATTTGAAAAAGCTAATATATACAAACTTAGAAATTCATTGGTGATAAAAGTATTCAGAAATTCCATTCATTATTCTACTATCAGTTTTGAACTTAGAAAGCAATGGAATAAATTTGGGACATTTCATCTAACAAACTTAGGAATGGAATGGATGCTTTCTTCATTCCATTCAACTGAAGCCAAAGAATCTATTTTTAGTGGAGGATCATGGTATTTATGGAACAATATTATTGGCATGGAGAATTGGAATCCAAGTTTTTCTCCTCTATCTGTGAAGAACTTATGTTCTCATGTATGGATTTATTTGCTTCGCCTCCCTTTATTTTGCTGGGATGAATATAATATAGTTTGAATTTCTTCTGCGATTTGAATTTCATTGTTTATAGATGGAAATACTTTTAGTTAGTGGATAAGATAATTTGCTAGATTATTTGTTCAGATTAATCTTGATGCCCAATTTCAATCAAGTGTATGGGTTGAAGGATCCTATTGAAGATTTTTTTTAAAAGTTAAGTATGAGAAAATTTTGACTTTTTTATAATTGTGGAAGAATTGGTCATATGAAAGATAGCAGTAAACATTCATTGATTCTAAACAAAAATTCTTCCAAAGAAAATCAAGAAGTATGCAAAAAGGTTTCTGAAATAGTGATGGATCCAAGCAATACAGAGATTATCAATCATAATTATTGTCTATGGATTCATGTTAATTATAAAAGGAAGAAATATTTTTTCAATCGAGTTTCTTCAAATGATGGGTTGAATAATGCATAAAAATCCAAATTGAAAAGTTCTTATTTACTAAACAAAATGTTAAATCTTGAAGGTGGTCATTTTGTTGTTGACAAGGCTGATGAGAAATATGCATTTCTAATAAAAAATCTGATGGAGTAGATCTTCCTAACTGTCTTGTAGTCAAGTTTGCTATTGTTTCATCAATTGATGGAAATTATGATGCTGAAAAGATATCAAAAACAAAATATGGTGCTGTAGATGTTATTCATGATGTTGATAAAAAAAATTGTTTTGTAAAAATAAGTAATTCTTATGTTGTAAAAAAAGAAATTTTAAAAACAGTGAAGAATGTTGAAGGGGGTAATTATGCTCAAAATCTGGATGCAGTTAATGAAGTGGTGAATCTACAAGAAAATTGTGGAAAAGTATCTATTGTTGACAAAAACAAAATTGTTGACAATCAGGATAAATCTATCACAGAAGTTATTGTTATGATACAGTAATTAATTTTGGAAATATTAATCATTCAAGTTCAAAACATGACTCGGTGGATGGTGTAGAAGTGGATAAGTTTGAAAAGATTAAAGGAAATTATTCTACTGATAGAGTCAGCTGACACGAAACAGTTTAAATAATTTGTAGCTAGAAAGATTATAGACCTGAAGATTGAAGATTATCACAAATCCCTCTCTAAAGAAAGAAATGTGGTAGATTCCTCTGAGAAGTTCAACGCACTAAAACAAAATGCTTCTTTTAAATAGCTTTCTGATTCTGAGAAAGGATTTTGTGATATTGTTAAGAACTGCTCAGGTGAAGTGTTTAAAATAAATAAAGTGGCTATAGATTCATCTCCTAAATCTTTTATTCACAAGTTTAAACTTAGAAATGAATTGATAATGCTATGTACTATCAAGGATAAACATAGATTAAGAAAAGGAGAAAATGAAAGGGTTGGGGCCTCCTCCCCATTTGATTTTTAATGTCTTCCTTTCTATTTTGGATTTATAAGGGAGCTAAGAAAAAAGAAGCTTCCTTTTATTTAAGAAGTATGGTGTTGGAGATTGATGTTTTTTTTAATTGTTTGATTGAAACCAAGTTAGAAAAAATTGATAAAGTTTAAGATGAAATAATTATAGGTGAAAATTGGGATTTCTTTCATTTAGCTGCTAGTGGAACTTCTGGAGGAATTCTCCTCTTTGGAATAATAAAATTTCTTCATTTTCTATTCTTAACTCTGTCGACCAATTGGTTATTGGAAACTTGATATCTCCTAATAGCACTGAATGGATTATCTTTTATTTATGGCAATAAAGATATGCATGAAAGAAGAAAGATGTGGAATATTATAGAAGATTTTACTTCTAAGGATAACCTTATATCAGGGGAGGTGACTTTAATCGTTTTCTTTCAAAAGAAGAGAAAAAAACATGAAAAATATTCTTGCTTTTTCAAGGACCTCAGGAAATGAAGGAGTTCATTGCTAATAATGATTATCCCGATATTAGTAAGGTTATACAAAAATACACTTGGGGTAATAATAAGGAAGGCCTTCTCACATTTGCAAAAGATTAGATAGAGTTTGTCTAAATTATAAATCTTTGGATTGTTTTCCTTTTGCTGTCATCAAGCATTTACCTAGAGTTGCTTCGGATCATTGCTCGATTTTGCTTAATATTAATAATTCATCTTGTGCTAAGAAGAAAGTAATTAGATTTGAGAACATATGGTGTTCTTATGAATCTTCTAGTACTATTGTCATAAAATCATGGAGAAGAAATGATTTTGGTAAAGCTTCTAAAACTCTTTAGAGAAAGATTAGTAGATCCCTTACAAATTTGTTCTTCTAGACTAAGAACAAATTAAAGGAACTGAATATCCACAAAGCTAAATTTCAAAATGAAATATTTTTGTTACATGAAGAAGAAAGTCAATTACAACTTGGTCTAAATACTGAAAAACTGCTTCATCTAAAGAAATTTATTCAAGAATTAAATGTTACGCTTGCTAGACTGGCTACTTAGTGGAGATAACATTCTAAAACTCAATGGTTGGAGGATGGAGATCAAAATTCTCATTTTTTTCATGTGTATGCTACTTCTTAAAGGAATGGAAATTTTATTAACCAAATAACTCTTCCTAGTGGAGGTATAGAGAATGATTTGGAAGGTATTCAAATAGAAGTTATGAATTTTTTTCAAGATAAATGGAAGAACCGATGTTGTTATATGCAAAACTGGACTAACTTTGCTAATTTTCAATTGAATGAAGAGATAAATCAGTTATTGAATTTGGATTTCACAAGTGAAGTCCTTTTTAATACAATTATGACAATGGACAACAATAAATCTCTAGGATCATATGGGGTTAATGCATGCTTTTTCAAATGCATTTGGAGAATTATAAGTAATCACACTTGGAATGCTATTCAAAGTTTCTTCATTTCAGGATTAATGTCAAACTTTTGGAAAGAAACTTTTGTAGTTCTTATCCCTAAAGTTCCTAATGCCTCTGAACTTTCTAAGTTTCAGCCCATTAGCTTATGTCAAACTATTTATAAAATGTTTGTTGGTATGATTTTAAACTAGTTAAAGTATTATCTTCCTTCTATCATCTCGAAGGAACAAGGAGCTTTTGTTTCATGTAGAACTATTTCTGACAATTTTATTAGCTTAGAAGGTTTTCAATAAATTAAGATATTCAAATGCTAAACCCGGATTCATGCTGATCAAAATATATATGGAACAAGCATACGATAGTATGTGTTGGGACACCATAAATAAGATTTTAACGTTGATGGGTTTTCCTAATCAGATTTTTTTTCTTATTTTACAATGTGTAAGCCATTTAAAGTTCTCTATTATAATAATGGAAGCAAGAGTGAATGGATCATAGTTAAATGAGGATTTTGATAAGGTTTTCCTGTTTATCCTTGTCTTTTTATCTTGTATTCAGGATTATTATCAAAATCTTTTCACGAGAGAGGCATTGAGCTTAGAATTAAACTTGCTGGAAATATAGAAAAAATTACTCATCTTTATATGCTGATGATGTCTTAGTAGTTTTAGAGGCTTCATGGAAAAATGCAAAAATTTTCAACTAAATTCTTAGAGATTATTGTAAATGGACAATCAACATGTTAATATGAGCATATCTATGATTTTGTATGGAAAAGCAAATTCTTGAATGAGGAAAAGAAAGATTAACAATATTTTTGGATTTAAAATAGTTGAGGAAATTAACAATTTAGGAGTCAAAATGGAAATTAGAAGACTGAAATCTTCATATTTCTAACATGTTTTACAAAAGGCAATGGAGAAAATCAATAATTGGGGTTCTCATTCGCTATCCTTGGTAGATAGAATTTTATTAGGGAAGATGAATTATTTATTTATCCGTACTTTCATTATGACACATTCAATGATTCCAAGAGGTGTTCTTAATGATATTTTCAAATTCTATAGAAATTGTTATGGCATAAGGAACAAGGAAGGCAAGGCATGCATTTTATATCATCGAAAATATTAAGTACATTGGAAAAGATGGGATTTCTTTATATTAAAGAAGAAACTAAAAGAAATGGTCCCGTTAGAGGTCATTTAGCTTGGAATTTCATTCAAAAGAAATATTCTCTTCTAAACAAAATTTTGAAAGCTAAGTATAATGAAGATATTTGGAATGAAGATATTAAGAGGAATTCATCTCTAGCTTGGCGTATTATTAAAGATGTAGCTCAATTTTTTAAACCAATAATAAGATGGAAGGTGTGCAATGGATCAAAAATAAGTATAATTAATCACTTATGGATTCTTGATATATGCTTGAAAAAATGGAAAGCAACCAATTATAATCAAGATCTTCCTAACATCTTTGTATCTTTTCTTTTAAATGAACAAGGAAAGTTGCACATTCCTTTGTTGAAGATTTATTTTTCTAAAGGAATTATTCAAAGGATTATTAATATACATTTTGAAAATGAAGCAAGAGAGGACATTTTGGAACTAATTGTTTAAAACTCTGGAAAATCAATTACAACCTTTGTATATGAGGGGTCATATCAAAGTGATTAAAATATTGGTACAAAACTAAAATGTTTGAAAAGACTTAAGAGTTTTGTAAGGATTTCGTATTTTGTGGAGGCTTTGCAATGATTATTTACCAACAAATGTGTGGCTGAATCATTGGAGATTTCAAGACATTACAGTTTGTCCCAAGATCACGTCTACAAGATAAAGACAATAACCATATATCTACTCATTACACTAAGCTTAAAGAAATTATGGAAGTGTTCAAACAATGCGGGTTTACATTAATTACTTTTTAAAATCTTTTTCATTGTTTGGAAGGTTTGATGAAAGCAACTAGTGTAAATAAAGGATTTTGAAAGCCTTATGTTTCATCTATTTATCATAACTAGAGAGCTGGAAATTTGTTTAAGCATGGAAAGTCGGTCCGGTCAGCCTTTATGATAGCAGCTCAAAATCTTACTCAATTTTCTC
Source organism: Dendrobium catenatum (assembly GCF_001605985.2). Taxonomy (NCBI): domain Eukaryota; kingdom Viridiplantae; phylum Streptophyta; class Magnoliopsida; order Asparagales; family Orchidaceae; genus Dendrobium; species Dendrobium catenatum. Next base: position 870,197 of record NW_021318917.1, read on the forward strand.
AACCACATTTGTCTCCAATTGAAAAGATCCTGGATACTAATCAACAAAATCTTCAGTTAAATGTTTGGTATCACCCTCCTAAAGATTAGATCAAACTGAATGTTGATGCATCATTATTGAAATCAAATATTGCTTTTATATCATATGTTCAAAGAGATGACAAAGGCAGAATGTTGATCGCTTATGGGAAACAGGTAATTCATTGGGACATCACTATTCTGGAATTGATTGCCATTTTGTATTTCAAAAACTTTACTCAAGATTGGATGAAGGATAAAAAAGAAATCATTATAGAAGGTGATAATAAGAATATGATCAAGGTTTTGCAGAACTCGATTATCAATCCTTTAAGAAGCATAAATCTCATACAATAATAAGATTTTTCTTCTCTAGAAATATTTAAGAATTTCATTTTCCATTATGTATCTTGAGATTGTAATAGAGTTGCATATTTTTATGCTAATCATGATGTTTTAGGTGAATTTTTATGGAATGTTTTTGTTATTAGTGAACTTCCTATAGGTTTTGTTGAATTGTTAACGAAGGATTGTGATAGGTTTTCTATCATATAGTAGGTTGTATCTTTTTTCTTAATTAATGCAATTTGTAAATTTTTCAAAAAAATATTTACTTTAGTACCAGTGCTCCAGAAAGAAGACTAAATAAATTCAATATTGTGTAATTTGTATATATATATATTTATATAACTTTTCAGATTGCACCACCTTATATGCATTATATTATTTCGCTCTATGAATTTCTACAAAGTAGAATGTTCGTAGGTGATGTTGTATATGAAAGCAGAAACATGTATATTTAAATTTCATAGATTTTTTATATAGATAGAGTTGTATAGTGTCATGAATTGTAAAAGAGTCAAAAATATATGCTTATACATATACAAGTGGGACTCCAAAAAGCAATGTCCTCTTTCCATGAAGATATTCTTTTTTGGAATTCCATAGAAGACTTGAAACTCAAAGACCATAAGAAGTTGTATTTGAATCTATATGTATATGATATGATTAGAATCTAAGTGTGTTAGTTGTAGGACCTAGCCACCATTATTTTTACTGCAAACCCTGAGTTGTACTTTATATGTTTATAAATCAAACAAATCAGTTCTTTTATACATTATTGTTCATACATCATATGCACCATATGAGTAGTTTCTATTTTTTGCAAGCATGTTGTTTAGCATTTGATTTAAAGTATTTTAATAAAAACTCGTAAACTCTTAGGATATAGCTTATAAAATATTGCATAGATATGGCGATTGTGAAAGTTCATGAGGGGTGTCAACCCTAAAGAACTAGTCTCGAGGCTAACCAAGAGGGGGTGAATTGGATATTTAAAATCTTCTTTATCAAAAATAAAATCTTTTTATAACTTGATATGGAAGCAAATAACATTCACAATAAAAATATAAACCAATGTTTTCACCCACACACTTAATCGCAAGAAAAATAAATACAAAAATAATAAAGGAAATAACACACCATATTTATAGTGGTTCAGTCCAACATGACCTACGTCCACTCCTTAGATGCACCCTCCAAGTATTACACTAAACCTTTAGTGACACTCCTTTAGGCCCCACAGCTAAGCAGAGAAGCCCTTGCAAAATCACTTCCACCATCCCTAGTGTTGCAGAGTAGTCGGGTCCTTTGACACCAAAGAGATATTCTTGTTCTTAAAACTTCCCTCAAGATGAACCTTGAATCCAATAGTGCTAAGGTGAAAGCATACTGGAGCAATCGTGTTAAATACCCTCCACACTCCCTTGAAACCACCTCCTAGAATATTCTCCCTCAAAAACTCCACCCTTTCCTTTCTCCTTTTCAAATTCTCTCTTCAAGTTTTCTCCAGAAGAATGAAGAAGAGTTGCCAAAGATACTTACCAAGTGCCAAGAAAAAGCTTAAAAAAAGGTCTTCAAAAACCTTAAAATTTTAATTCTACTGTTAAGGATCATCCAATCGTCCAGTATGATCGCAGCATGGTCCAGTACAATATGTAGAAATTGACCTGATAGTCCTAGATGATCTCCGAATAGTCTAGTACAATCAGTTCAAATTTGTATAGATAATCCAATACAATATTGAGATTGTATGGGACAATTAGTTCAATTGAAATGCAGCTTGTTTAGGATGAAACATGGGATGAAGAAAATTTGTCTCTATTGATTTTACAGTATAATCTATATCGTACAGTATAATTACAATATCAAAATTAATCATATTTGATTGACTAATCATAGGATTAATTTAGGCATCATTTTATAGATCGTCCAATATGATTTACATCATCCTAGATGATTAGAACAAAATATGAAATTCAAAATCTTACCTAAATTATGATTGGCAACTATTTTTTATTGGCATAACTTATCATCTTGGTTGATCTGGAATGTCAAGTATAATTAGTTAGATGAGCTGATCATACAATATAATATAAATTGTATAGTACGATTAGTTCAAATATAAAACTTTTGGTTTTGACTCAATATCACTCCCCCTGAGTGTGTGTATGCATGGCCACCAAATAAGCATACACCCTTACAAGACTTGACTCAAGAAATAAAAAATACATTAATGAATATTACAAAAATCTTTACAGCATAACCTATTCAACCCAATCTTGAGCCTTGAATCTTTGTTGGATTGTGCATGGCATTCCTGAAATGTTAGTACACACATAAATAAATATATTCTGCAAATACAATTAGACATAAGGATATGAACCACAATGTTTGTTATCATTAAAAACATAAACCTGTGAGCTCGAGTAGAAAATAATTGTTGATTTTAGGATTGTTAGTTAGCAGCTCACTCAAGGAAAATAGTAATTCTAGAATGTATGCACCCTTCTCTTTACACATTCCTCCTTAATTCAAATCTAAATCTCTAAATTCAATTTCAGAATTTATAATCTAAAGCATGTTCATCAAAATTTAAGTAGCCTAAGCATATCTTTAAACTTATATGAATTTTAAAATTATTTAGTTTTCATTTTAATTTAGAGTATTCTCTTAGGAGATGTAATTAATTATAAAAGCTTGCCCCTATAAGGAGTCTATATCCCATAATAAAATAAACCTAGCTTAGTTCCTTTCTAAGGTAGGGGAAAATTGGTGAATACAGCCTAGCTTTGTCTATATTTTAAATTTACTTCATAATAAAAAGATAGATGGATTTTTTATTTGCTTTTACAATGAATTGAATATTCTCTATACTTTAATTATGTAAATAAATTTATAATTTATTTCTCAAATTGAATGATAGGAAAATATACTTTCCATCTTTTGGGATGAATGATATATTCCCTATGTTGTATCTAATTAGAAAAATAAATTATAATTTCTTTCTTTCAAATCGATAGTAGAAAATTAGTCTATCCTTTGGGGTGATATAATATTAAGCTATGCACATTTAATTGAAAGAATCATTAAAATATATTTAAATTAAATCTTGTGGGACTAGAGAGATAAACAAAAAAATATTATCCACATCATGTACCTCACAAGTAAGCAAAGAAAGGGTCTAAAGATTTCCATAAATTATTTTATTTTAGAAAATTAAAGCTACATTTAGGAACCCAATCCAACTCCTTAACCATCTAAGTATTAAACTTTAGGTCTCATGGAACCTTTTTAGATCCTTATGTAGTAAGTTTTTCATTCCCATTTCATCCTTTTAAAATTAATCAACCTTAAGCATATAAAAACCTAAGATTTTTTTAGTAGGGAATAGGTCCCTTTTAGTGTTTCAACTATTCACCTTACCTTAAGTCCTAAGAAACCAATGAGAGATTAGCCACCATTGCAGCCTTATAACCACTCTAGCATTCATTAAATTTAGAATTTATGATTAGATGCTTGCCCCTTAATTCTTTATAACTCTAGCATATCTTAGGGCCTATGAATTTTAAGCTCTTCATAATTTAATAATCAAAACTATAACTTTAAATATAGGATCATAATTAATACATCCTAAATGGCTAATAACTTAAGGATAAATCTCTTGGTTAATAAATTAAAAAATATGAACTTGTCCTTTTAACTTGAATCCTTCACCAAACTGAGGTTTGTTACCTAACACTAACTGTGTACACACTTTGGTGATGGATATGATACATTTTTGTAGGCATCCTAGGGTAGGGTAATATTTTTTTAATCTCTTTATTTTTTTACTTGAATTTTTGATGCTATGATATAGTGTTTTATATTGGATTATTTTTTATTGTTTTGCTTCTTATTTTATGGATTGATGAGTGGGAACTTTCCCTTAAGTGGTTAGATCTTTTTAGATGTATCTTCTGTAGGAGTCCACGTTCCCAAGGGGCTAATAAAAATATTAGTTAGAAAATCCATATAGGAATGTGGGTTTTTCAAAGGGAAGGACGATAAATATATGAAGTTTCATTAAAACCTACATGTCATTTAATAACTTATAGTTTTAGGCTAAGTTGTAATCATGGTTGAGCTAGGCTAGTTTTTTTCTAGGTTGTATGGCAGAACCCTGCTGCATTCTAGCATCTTCTTCATTATCTATTCTTTGATAATTAGTATGTTTAATTTAATTGAGCACTAGAACTACAAGATTATAATAGGTTTCTCTAATTATTTTTCTTTGGGGTGGCTTAGTTGAGGTCTTCATATTAGCCTCTCAGGATGTTAAATTTTTTATAAAAGATTAAATTTTCTTAATCAAGATAAAAGAACTATAGGGCTTAAAATCATAGCTACGAGTGATTCTTATTTGGAAACCCACAACTCTCACACACTATTTTGTATAATAAACAAATGGATAGTCCTCACAAAACCTACCAAAAATGATTTATATTAAACACCCTAACTAACACTAGCACTACAATGCTACACTTATTTGGCCTATAATGTTGAAGAAGTAAAATATCACTGTGTCGCTTCTAAATCTCTCCATTTTTATGATGGGTCAAAATTGATGTGTTGTTTCACCATGTAACCGCCCAAACTATGGTGTCACAATGTTGGAAAAATTGTGCATTACAGTGTTTATGGTGTATCCTGGGCACTATGGTCCTCAATTAGCAATGTAGCATTGAATTATTTTACAGAAAATTAGAGAAGTGAGTGCATAGTGTTCTTTCCTAGTGTTACAACATCTAAATTATGTTAACAACACAACAGTGCATAATTATTTGGGACCATGGTGTTAGGTCATTTTCCATATTTTTCATCCATTTTTTTCCAAAACATCCTGCACAATAAAAACCAAATGAAGGATTTTCATAGTAAAACCTATACAAATAAATTAATAAATATTTCCACTAGCACTCTATATGTCTGGTAGGCTACAACATCATCTTGAGATTGAAAATGGTCATCTACCCAAGGTCTAGAGACCTCCTAAGAGAAGTTAGACAAACTTGTTAGGCATTGGAAAAACTTTGTAACTAGAATAATAGGGAAGAAGGATTTGTATAAGAGGTGGGGTGATATGAAATGAGATTTTTTTCCCTATATTTTTAGCCACGATTAGATCATTTAATGCAATGGAATTCTTAATATGTTTAGTACAATCCAATTCACCCATTCGAAATAGTGCAAATATTGATTAAATTATCTAGTATGATCAAGGAATATACATTACGAACTTCATCAGTTAATTCATCTAGAGGGGTCTTTTGTATGATCATTGACCAAATGGCTCTTCCAGTACAAATGGGTGTCCATATAGTACAATATGCAATAATGATCATACCAACCAAATTAACTTTTTACCAATAATATTTCATGGCACATATCTTGTTATAAAATATAATAGTGCTCATACATCACATGGTAATAATTTGTGTAATATCAGCCATTGATTCAAATGAAGGGTGGAATCATGCCTATATATGTGTATTATATTGCACAATGTGGAAATTTTTTATACACTTATGTGTGATGACCAAGAACATTAATAGAGCACTTAAAACACACATTTACATGATGCAAATCATAAACAAAGTGATAAAATAAATAAATTGAGCATGTCATAAAACATAAATTACAAACATGTAAAGAATAACATAAACATTTAGACACAACAGCAAATATCAATTCCAGTTAACCCAATTTCTTAAGCACTTATATGAATGACACTTAATATTGTCATGAGTATAGCGAACCTTTCAAAACTTAACATTTTAGTAAAAATATCAACCAACTAATATTCTATATTAACAAATTTTATGTTTATATCTCCCTTGGCCATGTGATTTATAATAAATGTGTTATCTTACATCAATATGTTTAGTACAAGAGTGTGGAATAGGATTTTTAATGATGCTGATCGTACTTGTGTTATCACAGATGATCAGGATTATTTATACTTATTAGAAATAAGATTGAGAATGTGAGTTTTTTATGTTAGCAGAATATTATTGTTCTGATGATTTTATTGTATCTCCTATAATGAATTGGATATTTCTTGTTATTTTTTTGTGTGCTAACATTTCAGGGAATTCATTTACTACTCCAAACTGTTGAAGACTTTAAGGCAATGGTAAAATAGGATGTCATGTAATAGAGTTTGTATTTTTTTTTTTTTTTTTTTTTTTTTTTTTTTTTTTTTTTTTTTTTGAGTTTGGCCAAGAGTGATTATAATTTGATAACTATGCACACACACAAAGGGGAGAGTTGTAAAATTTTTAAGTCTGGTCGTACTGTGTGATATGTAATCATACTATAAGATTTGATAGTTTTTCATCTAGCAAGCAATTAATCAAATTAAGGTTTAAAATTTTTTTGAGCTGTTAGTACTATATTAAGTCAGGTCGTACAGACGAGTGACAGAATAAAAAATTTTTATCATCCCATATCATATTATATGAACTAGTTCATTTTGAATTATTTGTATTATACTATGTAAGGTCATATAGACGACTAACAGAGTAAAAAATTCCTTTTATCCCAGATCAAACCATATAAACTAATTCATTTTAAATTGTTTGTATAGTATGATATCATATCATACAGATGACTAACATTATACGAAGTTATGATCATACATGGTTGGACCATACGAATACATTTATTTTTGAACTATTCGTATAGTATGATATAAATTTATACAAATGATTAATAGTGTATGAAACTAAGTTTGTTCCAGTTCAAACCACACAAAGCCCAGATTTTTTGAATTGATTTTACTGTACAAAGTTAAGTCATTTGACTTGTACTTTTTTAGTTTTTGGATGGTTTTTCATATAGTTTCTATATAAGGAGTCTTGAAAACTATCATCTTATCCTTTGCTTCGAATTTCTCTTGAAAGGGACCTTTTGAGTGTTTGTTTGGGATATATTTTGAGATTGAGGAGTGAGATATCTAGTGAAGGGGAGTTGTAAGAGATTCACAAGATTTCCTAAAGAGAGGATCACTTTTGTTTTCTCTAAGTTTCTTCCCAACTTCTTTGGAGGCGGCTAAGAGATGATCTTCAAGCCTGAATCAAGATTCTCTGCCATCACTAGGAGAGTAAAAAAGGATGTGACAGTTCTCTGCCTTTACCAAGAGGATAAAAAATGATATGACGGTTCTCTACTTTTACCAGGAGGGTGAAAAAGGATGTAACAATTTTCAACCTTCATCGGGAACATGAAAAAGGATGTTACAGTTCTCTGCCTTCACCAAGAGGGTGAAAAGGGATGAGTAGGAAAGCTTCCATCACTTGGATAGTATAAAAGGCTACGGTTCTCTACCACACCAAGTTGGTGGAAGACAGTTTATAAGGGATTCTTTGGCTTATTGTGGGGGAAAAAGGAGTGTCACTTGTGTTTAGTGCAATGCCTATAGAAGTAGTCTCCAGGGAGTGATGTATATCTAGTTTAACCAAACCACTATAAAATTCAGTGCTTCTATTGTGATTTATTATATTTTTTGCATCTTAAATTTTTTGTTGAAAAATCTTGTGATTCAGATTTCATTAAAAATATATATGTATATTTTACGATATATGATTTAAATTTTTTAGAAAGGTTTTCAAATATTCAAGAATTTTTTTAAAATAATAAATTCCCCCCCCCCCTGGTTAGCCTTGGGAAAATTCTATTAGGTTTAATAACATATATGAACTTTCAAGTGTATCAGAGCCTATCTCAAAAGTTAAAGTTTAAACTACTTTTTGAAAAATGATTATGGCTATCTTTGGAAACTGAAATACTCAAGAAGGGTATTCAATCACTAGACCACCTTTAATTAATAACATTCCTTTTTTATTTTTGAAAAACTCGCATGTTTAATTTTTTATAATCACTTGACTATTGCATGTGGGTATTAGTATAGGAAGGTTACACCAGACCTACTAGACTTTTTATGGCATTAGAACTAAAGCAACATTGACTAATTGGATATTAGAAGGAAAAGAATTAGCACAATTAAATGCTACATGTTTTTTTTTTTTTTGTTTTTTTTTTGTGCTTTGAAATCTAAGGATTATATGTGTTTCTACTTGCAAAATTGGAAAAGAAATATGGGATAGACTTTGCATAACTTATAAAGGAACAAAAGAGGTGAAACAATCTAAGTTGAACATTTTATTACATGACTATAAACTATTTGCATGAAACCAAATGAGTATATATATATATGGTTTACTCAAATTGCTACCTCATTACATGATTTAGGTAAAGAACTAACAAATTCTAAAAAAGTTAAAAAAATTTTATATTGTTTACCTACTGCTTATGATACAAAGAAAACTAACATTACTGAGTCAAAAGACCTGAATGTATAATCTATTGACAATCTACTTGGACCACTAATTATTTACTAGTAAGGAGTGAATCAAAGATAGATTGATGCAGATGAAAAGTGGAAAGAGAAGAATATAGCCTTAAAAGTTGATGATTCAAAGAGTGATCAAGCAGTACCTGAGGATGAAGAATATATTGCACTGATAACTTGGAAATTTAAAAGTTTCCTTAAGAGAAAGTAACAGAGACATCATCATTGGAACTAAGGTAATTTCAAGAAGAATACAAAAGTTTCTAATGAAGTTATTTATCATGAATGCAGGAAGCCTGGATATATAAAGATTGATTGCCTAAATTTCAAAGCTAATCCTAAAAAGGATAAAGTTAAGGAGAAAACAAACATTAGGAAGGGCAAGAAAAGAATGCAACGAGATTCTTAGACTGACTCAACTTTATATTTTTTTGAAACAGAGGCAGAAGTGGAGGTTATAATTTTTTTGCTTAATGGAAGACACACTTGATCATTCAAATCAAGAGGAGGTATGTGACATATCTTATGATGAATTGTTTGAAGTTTCTCAAAAAATTTACAATGTATATAGGAAACTCAAAAAATTGCATACTAACCTTTATAATTAAGTATCTAAATCAACAAAAAAATGAAAATCTGAGGAAAGATCATGCAAACATAGATAGCAATCAGATGGCTTTTCTAGATGAATTTGATGATTTGAATAAGAAGCATGATTTATTGAACTTGAGAGTGATTTTAAGGTGTTTATGGCTGAATCAGATCAAAGAGAACATGATATGAAAATTGAAAATTCAATTTTGGAAAATGGAAATTCATATCTTAAAGAAAATTGAAAGCCTTTGAGGAAAATAAGATACCACCCATAATTGAACAATTTTTTAATCCTAATCAAAAGCTTAAAAGTTCAAAACCTAGGAAAAGAAATTATAACACTCATAAATTTATAAATTATTTTCCTAGTGTTAAATGTTTTTTATGTGGAATGGTGGGGCATATTTCTCACACTTGCACTATTCATGATAGAACACATTTAGTGTGGAAACCTAAGATGCATAAATCACAGCATATCAAATATGCATCTGGATTATCATTATCAAGAGGTGAACTAAAATTTATTTGGGTTTCCAAGTCTAATGTTTGATAATTTTGTAGACTCGCTCTCATACAAGCCCTCATGAGAGTATTTAGTACCTGGACAGCAGATCTATAAAGCAAATGACTAGAGATGCAAATCAATTTATATTACTGGAGGCCATGATTAGAGGCAAAGTGACACTTGGAGATAACACCGCTAGGAGAGTGGTAGGATCAAGTATGATTGGTAATATGAAAATTTTTCTGATTGAAAAGGTCTTATTGGTAGAAGGCTTGAAACATAATTTTCTAAGTATTAATCAATTTTGTGATAAGGGTTTTAACATAAATTTTTTTCCTACAGCTGTATAATAAGCCAAAATAGAGTTGATGTGGTGTATAGAGAGAGGGTAAATAATGTTTACATGCTTAATTTAAATAGTATTATATCTTTTAATAATTTCTATCTAAAAACTATTATTTATTAATCTTGGTTATATAATAGAAGACTTTATCATGCAAGCCTGAAAAATTTTAGGAAGATTACCCATAAAGAATTAGTAAGAGGCATACCCAAATTAGATTTAACTAAGGGTCATCTTTGTGATGCATGTCAATTAGGAAAATAAGTCAAGTCCTCCTTTCATTCAATTAAAGATCTTAGTTTTAGCAAACCCTTAGAAGTCCTTCACATGGATCTATTTGGACTTTTTAGCATTGTAAGTCTAGGAGGGAAGATTTTTGGGTATGTAATTTGTTGCAACTTAGTTTTCATAACTATATTTTTATATCATGTGTATTTTTTATTATTTCAAAATATTATTGTATTGATTTTTTTTTCCTAACATATATTAAAAATATTATTTTTATTATTTATGTGTACTAACATTTCAGGGAAATCATACTCCAGCCTAGAGGAGTATATAAAAATTATATTTTTAAAACTAATCTTATAATACAATCATGGATCTTACGGGACAATTTGAACTAAGTGTTCATCCAGAACAGAGTTGATCAAATCATGCCAAGAAAAATTTTCTAAGTACTGTTTGTACTGTACAAAGTTATATTAATACAGATGACGTTCGGAGTACAAAATGGCTACATACCAGTTCATCTTGAATGAACTCAAAATTTTTTGAACTAATTGTACCATACAATCATAGGTTTGTATAGATGATGTCTAGAGTATAAAATGGGTGTGTACTAGTTTGTTCATATGAACATGTAAATTTTTTGAATTATTCATATTGTACAAACTTAGGTTCATATAGACGACATACAAAAGGGACTGGTTCATTTTTATACCAAATGAAGCATGACTTTAGTTAAACAAATCATATTATACGATATTAATTTTATATAGTATATTATCGAGAGTATGAAATGAGTTTGTACAGAATCATACCAGATGAATCGGTTCAATTTTGAATTGATCATATTGTACGATATCAGTTCATACATATTCTAACCAGAGTATGAAATTATTTCATACAGGATCATCTGAGCAATTTTTGAACTGATCGTACGTACGATATGTGATCGTATTGTATAATCCTAGATGAATCAATTTAATTTTTTAGTTTTTTGGACATTTTTGTGTCATTCATATATAAGAGTTCTTAAAATTGACTACCAATGAACTCCTACTGTCTGAATTTCTTTTGAGAGTGTACTTGGAGAGTGTTTGGAAGAGTTTCTTATGATTGGAGAGTGAGAAATTTCTTAAGAGGGGATTCACAAGGTTGCCCAACGGTGAGTATCTCTTGCTTATTCTTCAAACTTCTTCCTTACTTTCTTAAAGTTTTTTGGCAGAAGAATTTCAAAGTAGTGTCGGTACTCTACCAACAACAAGAGGGTGTGAAAGGATGACAGTTCTCTACCGACACCAGGAGGGTGTGAAAGAATGATGATTCTCTACCGATACAAGGAGGATGTGAAAGGACAATACTTCACTGCTAATATCAGGAGTGTGTGAAAGGATGACGGTTCTATGCTCACACCAGGAGAGTGTGAAAGGATGAAGATACTCTGATGCATTAGTGATTGGTGGAAGAGAGGTTACTTCTAAGCGCTTCTCCGCCTTACTGTGGGAGCAAAAGGAGAGTCATGTTGGTATAGTGAAATACCTAAAGAGGGAGTCTTCAGGGAGTGGACGTAGGTCTAGTTGGACCAAACCAGTATAAATTTATGTGTTCTTCTATTTTAATTTTCATTGCATTTTTATTTTTTTGCACTTTTAATTTTATAGTTGAAAAAATAATTTTGGAAAATTTTATTGTGCTGAAAATCTTAAAATAGTTTTCTATAATTTACTAAGAGATTTTTAAATAACCAATTCACCGCCCCCCCCCCCCCTAATTTGGTTAGCATTAGGATAATTGTAATAGTTCTAACAACCTATACGGACTTACAAGTGATTTAAGAGCCTACTTTCAAAAATTAAGATTTAGATAACTTTTTGAAAATGATTATGGCTTCTTTTAGAAATCATAACACACCCAAAGGATATTAGATCACAAAACCCCATTATTTGATAATATCCCTTTCAATTTTTGGAAAACATGTATGTCTACTTTTCTTCAATCGCTTGACTATCGCATATGGATTTTAGTACATGAAGGATACACTAGGCCAACTAAACATATAAATAGCATTATAGTTGAAACATCGTTTCCTAACTGGATAGTAGAATAAAAAGAGTTAGCTTAGTTAAACGCAAAATGTTTAAATAGTTTTTTATGTGCTCTTAAATTTAAAGACTATATGCGTATCTCTACCTATAGAACTGGAAAAGAAATTTGGGATAGTTTGTATCACATATGAAGAGACTAATGAAGTGAAACAATCTAGGCTAAACATTTTGTTACATGATTATAAATTATTTTGCATGAAACCAAATGAATCAGTAACTGAGATGTATAATCGTTTCACACAAATAGTTACCTCATTGCACGCTTTAGGTAGTGAACTAACAAATATTGATAAAGAAAATAAAATACTTCATTTTTTCCCAACTGCTTATGATGCAAAGATAACTGTTATAATGGAATCAAAAGACTTAAATGTTTATTTTATTGACAATCTTTTTGGATCACTAATTGCTTATGAGAAATGAGTGACTCAAAGACAAATTAATGTATGTGCGAAGTGGAGGGAGAAAAACATAGCATTGAAGGTGAATGACTCAGATAGTGATCAATCTCAACCTAAAGATGAAGATGACATTGCCTTGATGATTAGGTAATTCAAAATATTTCTTAAGAGGAAGCCAAGGAGACGTCATCAGTAGAATAAATGTAAGTTTCACAAAAATGTTAAGGCTTCTAATGAAGTAATTTGTTATAAATATAGGAATCCTGGACACTCCAAATCTGAATGCCTGAACCTAATAGCTAATCCTAGCAAGAAGAAGGTCGAAGAGAAAGCAATGTAAGGAAGGGCGAGAAGATATTGCAGAGAATATTTTGAGCGGATTCAGGTTTAGATTCCTTAGAAATAGAAGCAGAGGAGGAAGTCACTAATTTGTGTTTAATAGACAACAAGCTTGATCACCCAATTAAAGAAGAGGTATGTGACTTAACCTATAAAGAGTTATTTGATATTTCTGAGAAAATTTATACTACCTATAGGAAACTCAAAAAGATGCATGCTAGGTTAAACATAAAATTTTTAGAATTAAAAAAAGAGCTTGAAATTCTTAGGAATGATCACACACTTATTGATAGCAACCACATGAAATTATTGGATGAGTTTGATAAGTTGAACAAATAGCATGAATTATTGAAATTATCACATACTGAACTTGAAAATGATTTTAAAATATTTATGGATGAATATGATATTAGAAAGCACTATTTAAAAGTTAACAATGCTATTTAAGAAAGTGTTAACTCATATTTTAGGGAGAAAATAAAAGCTCTTGTGAAAAATAGGATACCCCCCAACACTTGAAGATTTTAATAATCCTGATCAGAAGCTTAAAACTTCAAAACCTAGGAAAAGATAGTATAACACACGTAGATTGATAAATCCTTTTATTGGATTAAAATATTTTTCTTATGAATTGTTTGGGCATATCTCATACACTTGTACTATTCATAGTAAATCATACCTTGTATGGAGACATAAGATGTATAAAATAAATCATACCAAACATGCATCAAGATTATTTTTTGCTAAGAGAACAACCCAAACATGTTTGGGTTACACTGTCTAACATTTGATTTTCTTATGGAAACACTCTCACGCAAGACATCATGAGAGTATTTGGTTCATGGATAGATGATATATAAAGCATATGACTAGAGATACGTCACAATTCGTATTAGTGGAAGCCATGAATGAAGGCAAGGTTACAATGGGAGATAATGCCACTAGGAAAGTGGTAGGCACAAGTATGATTGAAAATTTGAATAATTTTTTTATTGAGAATATTTTATTGGTAGAAGGCTTAAAGCATAACTTATTGATTATTAGTCAGCTATGTGAAAAAGGCTATAATGTAAAAAAAAATTCCACTAGTTGCATAGTAAGCCAAAATGAAATTAGCGAAAAAATTTTGGGAACATGCTTCTAATGCTTTTTGTCTTAAAATAATGTGTACATGCTTGATTTGAATGGTATTAAATCTTCTAATGATTTTTGTCTTAAAATAATTACTGATGAATTATGATTATGGCATAGGAGACTTTGTCACGCTAGTATGAAAAATCTTAGGAAGATTATCCAAAAAGACTTAGTTAGAGGTTTACCTAAGCTAGAATTCACTAAGGATCATCTATGTGATGCATTTCAATTAGGAAAATAGGTGAAGTCCTCCTTTCATTCCATTAAGGATATTATAACTAGCGAATTGTTAGAAATTATTCATATAGATCTTTTTGGACCAATTAGCACTATAAGTCTAGGAGGTAAAGTATTTAGATTTGTGATAATTAATGATATTTTAATATTCAGTTGGGTTAGATTTTTATTTCATAAGATTGAATCATTTAAAGAATTTAGAAACTTTTATACTTGGATTCAGAGGAAATTATGGTGTGAGATTTTGTCGATTCAAAGTGATCATGGAGGTGAATTTGAAAAACAAAAAATTTGATGTTTTTTTTTAAGGAAAAGGAAATTGATCATAAATTTTCAGCACCTAGGACCCCTTAGCATAATGGGGTAATAGAAAGAAAGAACAAAACATTAATAGAAGCTGCTAGAACCATGTTGGCAGAATACTCACTTTTAAAATATTTTTGGGCTGAAGTAATTAGTACAACTTGTTATGTTCTAAATATGATAAACATTAAATTCAAGTTGAACAAGATGCCCTATAAAAATTTTAAGGGTAGAACACCAAATCTTTCACATTTGCTTATTTTTGGATATAAGGTGTTCATTCATAATAATGACAAAACTCCTTCAGGAAAATTTGATCCAAAATCAAATGAAGAAATTTTCTTGGATATTTTAGTGTTAGAAAATCTTATAAAATTTTTAATAAGAGAACTTTGGAAGTTAAGGAGACCACACATGTTATTTTTATGAATCTAACATTTTGGAAAAGCCAAGGTTGGAAGAGGATCATATTGAAAATATCTCCCAAGGAATTGAAAAGGAAAATTTAGAAGAAGATGTGGGAAATGAAAATCCTTTGCCTAAAGAATAGAAATTTTCTAAAAATCAACCTAAGGAATTAATTATAAGTGAACCTAGTGAGGGTGTTAGGACTAGGCATGGACTTAGCAAAGAAATGAACCATTCTACCTTTATATCGATGATTAAATCCACTAATATAAATCAAGCACTTTCAGATGAATTTTGGATTTTGGTTGTGGAAGAAGAATTGAATCAATTTGTAAGAAATAATGTTTGGTAATTGATTGAAAGGCCTAAGGATCAAAGTGTTGTTAGAACTAAGTGGGTGTTTAAAATTAAAATGAATGATTCAGGAGTTGTGATTAGAAACAAGACTACATTGGTGGCTAAGGGGTATAATAAAATAGAATGGACTAATTTTGAAGAAACTTTTGTCCCTGTAGCTAAACTTGAAGCAATTAGGATTTTGTTATCCTTTGCCTATTTTAAAGGTATTAAATTATATCAGATGGATGATACGAGTGTCTTTCTTAATGGGGTAATATAAGAGGATATTTATATTGAGTAGCCTCTAGGTTTTGGAAATTCTAAATTTCCTAATCATATTTTTAAATTGAAAAAGGTAATATATGGATTGAAATAGGTTCCTAGAGCTTGTTATGAGAGGTTAAGAACTTTCATATTATATTGATCATTTGTTAAAGGAAGTGTGGACACCACTATCTTTTTGAAAATGATGGGAGATGACATACTCATTGTTCAAATATATTTTGATAACATTTTGTTTGGATTTACTAATAAAAATATTTGTGATAATTTTTCAAAAATAATGAGTATTGAGTTTGGAATGAGTTTGATGGGAGATTTGAGTCTTTTTTTTTTAGTATAATGTAAAATAAGGAAGGATATTTTTTAGTCAGTCAAAGTATATTAAGGACATCCTTAAGAAATATGAAATGGATAATACTAAACTAGTGACTACACCAATGAGTTCCTCAGTGCAGTTAGATAAGGACCCAAAGGAAAAATTTATTAATCAAAAGAAATTTAGAAAAAAAAATTGGATCATTTCTTTACTTGACTACTAGCATAATAGATATAATATTTAGTATTTATTTATGTTCTAGATTTCAAGCTGATCCAAAGGAATCACATTTGACAGTAGTTAAAATAATTCTGAAATATCTTTTAGAAACTCAAAACTTAGGAATTTGGTATCCTAAGAACAGCTCTTTGTTTGAAATAATTAGATATTCTGATTCAGATTTTACAAGATGTATGGTTGAAAAGAAAAGTGTATCTGGAACTTGTCAATTTGTTAGAAATACTTAGATTATTGGTCTAATAAAAAAATTGAATTTAGTAGCCCTTTCTACTGTTGAAGTAGAATATATTTCCTTAAGTAGTTATGTGGCACAAGTTCTTTGGTTAAAATAATAATTGATTGACTTAGAATTTTCTATTGGCATAAATCTAATTTTTCGTGATAATATAAGTGTCATATGCATTTCAAAGAATCCTATTCAATATTCTAGAACCAAGCATATAGAGATAAGTCATCACTTCATTAGAGATCATGTAGCTAAGACATAAATTGAATTACATCACCTAAGGAGGCTATGTGTCATTAGGAGGCCTTGTTCCTCGAGCCCACTATGATAACATCACGAATGGATTCAATGGACAGTAAAACTTTAACACTAAATAATTTTTAATTACTTAACTAAATTAAAATCCTTAATTTAACTATATCAATCAGGTTTATATGTTTTACTACCATGAGCTACAGGTCTAAGTGTTCTAAGGAGGCCTGATTCGTCGAGCCTACTATAACAACACCACAAATCAGTCAATAAAAAAATTAAATTAATTTAATCCTTAAAACTATAAACCAATTAATTTAATTAAAATATTATTAATCCTTTAATTTCAAACCAATTAAATTAACTTAACCAAATGCGTTACTACTAAGTAACACAAGCCTACGAGGCTATTAATTTAGCCCCAAGAAAAGTGAAATAAACTTCACGGCTCAGGTGTAAACAAAGGTAGTAATCATTCAACACTTAAAATACATTTTAAAATTAACCTTAATATATTAATACTTAAACTTAACTAAAAAATCCCTCAAGCCTCTAACCAATTTAAACATTAGACAACCTTAACAAATTATCCAATTTAGGATATATCCAAGCCATCCAACCTTTCGCACACACTTTAAATGGTTTGCTACGACAACTAATTTTAGATCTATAGTAGGCCATTATTTACTATTGTATTAATATGATCCAAGTTTTTCATTATTTTCATTGCATGCTGGTTGAAAATTGATTGATTGCTATGATTATTTATTTATTTTTATAATTTATGAATTTATGTGATGTGTGATTGATTACTTCTAGGTTAGGAATGATCTAGATGCTAATAATATTTTCTTCTGATGGTCATGCTCATACAGGACAAAATTAAAGGATGCAAAATTAAAAGCTTTAAAATTAATGAATTTTTTGCAGGTGCAAAAATTGCTGCCCCTTCAAATTAAAATAGCATGTGGTTATGAATTTAAATTCAGTAACTTGATTTATATAATTTCTTGGGATAATTTTAATTTTTACTACTTAGGATTACCATGGAGCATGTCTAAACTTTTTTTTTATGCGATGTAAATTAATCTTATTAAGTGATAATGTGAAAGTAAGTCTTTGAGTTGGGATACTACATCCAACTTGGAATTCAAAAAGGAGAGAACATCCCTTAAGGGAGAGATCTCTTCCATTTGGATATCCAAGTTGGGATTACTCCAATATCCAAAGAGAAAAGAAAACACCACTTCTAGGAGGAGTTTAATTTCATTTGAATATCCTAACCCAGTGAATCCAAGAAGCTTATGGAAGGAGAAAAGACGAAGAAGTAAAGACAAAATATCCTACTTTAAATCACTTGCATCAGTTCTAGGATTAAAATATGATTATTGTCATTGGTACCCGACCATTTTTAATTTATGTATACCCTAGGTTGTAATTAAGTAGCATTTTCCACATCAAATTTCTTTTACATTTATTTGATTTAATTTAATTATTGATTTGAATGATGTGTTTAATTGTATGCCTTAGAAATTACCTGTTTTTTTTAGGTTTCTTTTCTTGTATGCAGTATTTTAGCCTTGAAATATGCGAAAGCTCGTGAAGGAATGATAAAACTTTTTCTACTTAAATTAATTAAAACTTTTAGGCTCACATAAAAACTTAAGCAATTTTAAGAAGTAAGATTGGGAATGACAATAGATTATACACTACTTTTCCTTATTAGGCACCTCCCCGTCTGTGGGTTCTAGTAGACAATCTTACATATTATGGTGCAGTTTTGTTAAGGGAATATTGTGTAATCTCTAGGATAAAATCTATTTCTAAGAATTTTTAAAATTGTTTTATATATTTTATTATAGAAATGTCGATCATCATACATTGCAATAAAAACTAATTAAAAGAGACTTAAAATTTAATTGCATTTTGTTTCAAGCATATTCATCCTACATGTGTTAAGGGGCTAATTTGGATCTACTCAAGATGTCATCCCCAATTTCTCAAAACTTAATTAATAACATCCTACCTAGGTGGTTAGGTGGTTCTCCAATCCAGGCCGGGGTAAGTCCAGATTTGCATTGCATTAGTTAGATTTTCCAATGCCCATTTTAGACTTAGGATCAGAGGCAGATTCATAGTCATAAGACCCCAAAATTTTGGAATATAATCCCAATTTTTTAATAAATTGATCAACTCAAATTAAAATCTCATCAAATCAAAACTTAAAGCCAAAGACATAGGATAGGTCGCAATATTTTTGAAGTGTTTTAGAATTCCAAAACACCTCTTACCTTTAATCCTTTGATCTCCAAAATAAGTTTTCAAATTTAATCCAATCCTTATAGAAATTCCAACATCAATCCTTTGATATCACTCCTTGAAATTCTTAATAAAATTTATGTTGTTATTTTAATCGAGAGTTTTCATAGAAAACTCAAGTATTTCTATGATGTAATTAACTATGAGGGCTTACGCTCGAATGATATTTAGACCACATATCAACTTTCAAAATTAATTTTTTAAAAACTCAATTAAATTCCTTTAGAAAATTCAAAATCAATGATGATCATTATTGTCATATTCGGATGAACAATAATATGTGATATTTTCTTTCCTTGGAAAGATATATCATTTATTATTTTAACTTCGAATATGAAATTAATGATCTTTCATCCATATTATAATACTTAGATTCCCTTATGGATTAAATGTAGTTCTTCCTTGAATTCTAATATCATAATAAGGATCAAACTTTTAGTTTTATCATCTAAACCCATTAGAGAATGATATGTTTGCCTCCCAAGGAGATGTATATCGTTCATAATGACATATTCAATTTTAAAATTGAAGTTCCAAAAATAAAATTATTCTAAAGAAAATTAACTTTTCAAAATCTCCTTTTCAAAACTCAACTTTTCAACTCAAACAGTCACACAGTAAGATAAGTTATATAAAAACAAAGATAATCTAGAATGAATCAAGGTTTGACAAATAACCTCTCAGATTGATAGGATTGTTTGAATATGATCATAAAGTAGATAAATAACTAGGATTTAATCCAAATTCAATTTCTGAATATAAATGGTTAAAATTTTGAAACATTCATTAAAAATCATGCAATACAAAATTCTTCATATTGTACTAACAGTTCAAATTTTAAATTTTAAATTTGCCTAATTCTGATAACATCGATTCGATAGCATGGTCTTTCAAAATACCTTATTATCCTCTACAGTGAAAGATTATATGGTTTAATTAGTTATATTTTAATTTTATATTTTCTATTTAATTAATCACTTTAATTAATTTCTTGATTAAAAAATTACACATTACAAATAAATAGATAATTCAAGTATTTAATTTTTATTCCCCCTTATGAGTGTGTACTGGATTGTCTAGCCAACATACACCTAATTACATAATTGAGTCAAGAAAATAAAAAGTACCAACACTTTTATCCAAAATTGATTAGACCATAATGCTGCACTATCTTAATTATGACTTTTAAAACCAGCTCATATTATATTGTATCTAAATAGGTTAGTGACAAATAAAAGAAATAGGCAATATATAAAGTAGAGATTAGTAATTGAACAGGCCAATAATATTTATAATCATCAAAATACTTTGTCAAGCTCCTGAATTCCAATAGTTGAGGGAGGGGAATTCAAATCTAGGGGGTAAAAATTATGGAAGAAAATATTTTTTGATGAGAAAATTTTATTAAGGAATTTTACGATATGGGTCCAATTATAAAGGTCAACTTTGGTTTGGGGAAGCATGCTATAATTAATTTTCATTTTTTAATGAGAAAAAATGTTTCTATGAACTACACATGGCCAGTGACAAATATGTTATTCTTTATGCTCTCCTAACATATGTATACATATTTGAATAAAAGAGTATCTCAAAAATATACATGATCATGAGACCAGGTCAAGTTTGTATGTCCCATATGGTTGGGGTTGTGGGAAGTGTAAGCATACAAACACCTCCTTAATATAATTTAAAGGATTTCTATATAGTTTAGAATCATCCGCTTAACAAGATATGTTGCGAGGAGATTGCTTCATCAAAAAGGTGAGTAGAAGATGAGTGTGATGGATAAAGGGTTATTTTAACAATATGATGATGAAAATGTTGAATATGTCATAATTATTGGGAGCGTGGGTAGAGTAGTTAAATGAGATATGTAGATGGAAGTATTAAATGATTTTAGGTGATAATTTTTCTACCATTATCAATGTAAACAAAGTGGATTGGAAGTTAATTTTTTTATTTATTTTGTACTGGTGTTTTAAATTAATTGAAAACATTTCAAACCATGAAGTTTGTTTGAGATTAAAAAGTCATATGTAATGAATAAAATGATCAACAAAAATAATATAATATTTATATCCATTATATGAGATGATAGGATAAGTTTGAATATTAAAAAATAATAGCTCAAGTGGATACAAACTAGTAAGAGAAGATGAGGTGAATGTTAACTTGTGAAATTTATTATGATAAAATAAATTACAAAAAAGAATAGGATATTGGAATAAAATAAGACTTAGTTGGTGTGATTAAAAACTAAGTGACCCAATATTTTGTTGGATGGATGGACAAGAAAAATGATTCACTAACCAAACGAGGTTTTCATTGTCGATAAGGAAATGATTAATGACATTTTAGATTATGATTGAGAACCAAGTGGTTGATCATCTTTCTAGGCTAAGGGTTGAAGAATCTGCATATCATGAGTATGAAATAAATGAATTATTTCCATATGAACATTTATTTGCATTAAATTCTAGTGATTCACCTTCTATACGGATATAGTAAACTATATTATTAGTGGACCCAAAATCTAGAGTTTTATATAGTGTAGTCATTAATAAGGTGTATAGGACCCAAAATCTAGAGTTTGATTAATAAACAACCTTTATTACTACCCCTATAGACGCCTAGGAGATTTTGAAATTTTTGAATGGACCAACTAGTGTAGAAGAATGGAATCTTAGAAGGGGTAATGTTATAAACTTTCTTCCATCTACACTTTCCTGAGTGTCAAAGGCTTGGCACTATTTTATTTAATCCCACTTTACTTCATGCAAAAACATTAGTGAGGTGAGCAAGGATAGGGCATTATTGAACTATGATATTTAGGTTGGTCACTCTAGAGATGTAGGTAAAGTTATATATTCTTACCTCATGTATATGATTAGGGGGTCCACATATGTTGGTTTTTGGCAACCTTTCTTGATTTACTCCATGTGGTTTATAGGTGTTTCAGGTAAGTCTAGGGAAGACCATCTCTTCCTCATTTCTACCATAAAAAAAAAAAAGAATCATTTAAGGAAAATACTCAGGTAAAAGGGAAAGGTCCTAGTGTACCAAGCCGGCCTAATTCCAGCCTGCCTAGCTCTAGCAGCATAGTTCCAGTCAATCTAAGTAGATCCCCTTAGAAACTAGGAGAGTAGGTAGCCGATCTCAGGGATCAGGTAACAGGTATGCATTCATACTATGAGGATAATTGCTAATGGCAACAGGGTATGAGCCATCAGATGGATTATATGATGGATAGTGCTCAACTAAAAATAGTTCTCATGTTCTTTTTCTTGATCACAATGTTATATCCCAAAGCTAAAAAAAAAAAAAGTGCACTCTTGCTCACTCATATACTAAAATAGAACATTGTTCCATTGTTTTTGTCATCATTGAAATTACCTTGTTATAATCGTTACTTGTAAACTTAACATCTCTCTTCCACTTATACATGCCATCTTTTATGATAATATTGGCACCAACAACTGATGTGCAAATCCAGTTGTTCACTCTCGCATTAAATACATTGCCATCAACTTCAACTCCATTCGATAAGAAATTTAAAATGGAGATATTTGTGCATATATTGTATTTTCTTATGATCAACATGCAAACACCTTGATCGTGCTACGCATCACTGGCTTGAAAAATTTTATGTCAACACTACTAAAAACTAGATGTTTTTACAGCAGTTTATAACAGTGGCTTATAAACTGCTGCTATAAATAGTTATAGGCAGCGATTTTCACCGTTGCTAAATTTATTATTAAAAAATAATATTTTTTGCATCATTCAATATCAACTTTTTGAAACCGTTGTAAAAACTATTTTAAAATTATTGCATTTTAATATCCCGCTCAGCTTCCGTCTCGCTTGCCCAGTTTCCCTCCTCATTCTCCCCCTCTCGTGCCCTAGTCTCAAGGGTGAAATCCTTTATTTCGAACAGTTTTTACTCCATCAGCTCTACTCATGCACCTTGTTCTCTCGTTTCGTCTGCGGCAAAGCCAAAAGGTTGAAGGCCTCCTCTCTCTACCGCTCGCTATTATTCGCACGCCGCAGTCGAATCAATCTTCTCCTTCTTCTTTCCCTAACCGATTTGCAAACTCTGGTATTGCTAATAATCTGGCTTCTCCAAGGAATTCTTGATGAATTCTTGTCAAAGGGTACAAGGCGTGTTTCCTATTCTGTGCTATGATTTTGAAGTTCTGTCCAAATTGCGCAGTTGAGGAAATTAATGAAATTTGGGATTTGGATTTGGTTAATTTGGGACTATTCTGTTGGTAAGCATTAAACCACATGAAAGATATGAATTTTGTCACACATCTGCCAAGCAAAAAATATGTTGATCCATATGAATTTAAGCTCTTTTGGTTGAAAATGGGGTTGTTCATTTGATTTATTAGGCCCAACGTTTTCTCTCTTTGAGTTACACTCTATCACACTAAGCCTACTTACGACCGCATTCAAGTATGTCTAATTTGTTCAGGCTTTGTTTCTCAACTTAGTAGTTAAAGAGAACTTACATCTTCTCTATAGCTATAGTTGTGGAGTCGTGGTAATGATGTAGCATGTTTGGATGGTTTGAATCTTCTCAAGCAACCACAACTACCATCATCGAGGTGATTTATGTATGGTTGTTCATAATAAACTACTTCTATACCAATCTGATTGGCATTTCTTGTTTATTACTTGCAGAACTCTTTTCTTTGAATAACTTCATCTGGTTGTTCATATTGCTTACTTCTCTAGTGATGATCTGACTTAGAATAAGGTAGATAGGATAGAATAATGCTATCTTTGATTCAGATTACTTAGTTATGTTTGATTTTGGTTGACGATCAAAATCTTTAATCATTTATAGCATAAGGATACACCTTTTTCATGTTTTCTTGGTAGGAGATTGAAATTAAGGAACTTTGTTATGAACTTGGAAACGATGAAATGTTTATATGCTTGGATTATGATATTGTAAATTTTTTGCTTTTTGGGGAATTGAAATCAAATAGCAGTGTAATAAGAAAAAGAATGTAAGCATCAAACTACAAGCTAGATATCTGTTAATGGAGTTTCATAAGAATGAGATCTTATTGAAATTTCAGTATGGTGTCTGTTCAACATCTACCATTGTTATCTAGTGTTAAGCAGATTCTACTATGAGAAGTTTCTTGTACACTTTCTATATGTATACATTAGACTATTTCTAGCAAACACTTGTGTTATAGTGGGATTCTATTGAGAAGAAATCCACTGTTTTTGTCTATGGTCGAGGAGCCAGCACTACTTTAAATTGATTTTGAGATTCATGAGCTTATTTATGAAAAAAAAAAATCATTCTAATGGCAGCTGCCAAAGCTTATGGAGTTGATTTTTTTTTTCTTATTTATTATCATTTTCAGTTAAAAAATAGAAAGAAAGAAGGCTACAAGAGGGTGAAAGAAAGGATCATGGAACATCACATGAGTGAAAGAATTGATTCATTTTTCAAAGAAGTTCTACAGAATCGTTCTGCTTCAGTTTTCAACACAAAAAAATTCATTTTGTGTCAAAAGAAGAACTTAGCCAATATTGCTTTGGTAGTATTTGAACAAAGGAAACTTATTGCATCATGTAATCTCTATCATGTGTGTTTTGTACCTCACTTTGATTGTGTTTTCTCAAGTTATTAATTTATATGGCTCTTGATTTGTTTGTTAATTTTACAAGATTCGGCCTCGATTAACTGACGATTAATGTAATGTTTACATTCACTAAATTTATATTTGTATAGTATTTTATTTGTATTTATAATTTGATCAAAAATTTAATTTTTTTGCATTATATTTTTTTTAGTCTGTGATGACCTTTAGCAGCGGTTTTAACCGCTGCTAAAATCACCTTATAGCCGCATTTGTAAAACCGCTGCTAAAACCTTTGTGGCGAAAGCAAATACAGCGGATGTACATCAATTTTTTAACAGCTGCAAATAAATTAGTATATGTTTAAACCGTTATAGTAGGTCATAAAAAGTGCTGCAAAAGTTTGATTTTTTAATAGTACTCTTTTGGGACTCCCAAATAAAGGGATATATATATATATATATAATTTACTTTTTCTCTCAAAATTAAATAGTTTTTGTTACACATGCATTCATTAAAACTTCATATAATTTTACATAGTTTGTAATAGGGATAAATTCTTTATCCAAATTATCACGCTCCACAGTGTAGGGTACTAGGGTTAAGCCAGCGACGCGATTTTGCTCATCGATCCGTGCTGATCAACCAAACCTTGATATTAATCTGCCTAGCTCCATCATTCAAACTTTCACCATCCGTCCTCAAATTCATACTGAAATTACAATCAAACCACTCGTAATGTTTTACGCTGTTAAATAGAAATTGGACGCCTCCGGTGTAATGGCGGATAACGGCGTGTCAGGCACGTCATAAACCTGCACCGCACAATCCTCTCCCAAAAGATCCTCAACCTCGACTTTGGGATCGTATCGCTGCATAACCAGCACCGACGCCGCCGTCGAGAACTCCGGCGATACCAAATAACTTCCCACCGGACCAAGTTCAGGACAATCCGTTCTCTCCACCAATGCCACTGCAACCCTCGCCCTCCGCCCCACGATAAACAAATTAAACCTACCTGCAGCCTTTATCGCCGCCGCCACCTGCACCGTCCCCACAGCCGCCACTTCCTCGTACCTCCCAGAAGTCTTCTTCGATTGGAAGTACGCCACCGACTCTTCGTCGTCGGCGTCGGCAAGGTCTTGCTGTAAAAATCGAAGGACGACGAGTGAGATTCCGGGATGCTCCACCATTCTCACACCATAATCGAGGGCCTCGCGATCATCCGGACCGCCGAAGAAGAGCACAGCCATTGTATACGATACGTCGCTGGATGAGACGAGTGCCGCGCCACCGAGGCCTCGATCAACTAGCACAGCGACAGAGCAGGGGGCGGCGCGGAGAACGCGCTTGTTAACGTTGTGCTGTGCTGCACCGTTTGACTCTAGCACGCCATCAATTCTCTGGAATTTATGGAATGGAAGAATGATGAGAGCAATGCGTTTCTGCTCAGCGCTGGCGATGATGTCTTCGTGGATAGTGTTCATGTCGGAGATTGCCGTCATTGGGCGGATGGCGACTCGGCTGAGCTGTCGGTATGCTTCAAAGGCGACGACCACGTGGTCTTCATCGGCGTCGGTGGAGTTGGGCCGGCGCCAGAACGGGAGGCCGTTGAGGCGGGCTTTATTGACCATGAAGATGGCGGAGGAGCGTTCAGAGAATTCCATTAGGTGCATTGCGTAGACGGTGAGTCGGCGCCGGCGGGTGCCCCGGGATGATTCGATGAGGTTGATTAAAGTTGGAATATTACGGCTACAGTGGAAGCAGGCGAGGATGCGGAGCTCGTGTAACAAGTTGTCGTCGCGGCCAATGGTTCGGTGTTTGTAAGGGGTGGTGGAGTGGCGGCGGCGGGCGGGTTTATAAACTGCCATTACGATGGGAGTGGTGATGAAAGTGGTGAAGAGAGCCATTAGAACGAGGATGGCGAAGCATTCATCGTTGAGAACTTTGCGGTCACGGCCGATATTGAGGACGATTAGCTCGACGAGGCCTTTGGTGTTCATTAGAAATCCGAGGGCGAGGGCTTCGCGAGCTGGGACGCGGATGAGGAAGGAGACTAGGACAGTGCCCACGATTTTTCCGAAGCAGGCGTTGGTTATGACGAGGACGAGGAGACCCCATGAGCGGGCGCCGGAGATGGTGGCGATGTTTGTTTTCAGGCCGCTGGAGACGAAGTAGAGGGGTAGGAGAAGGGAGGAGATGAGGTCCTCGAGCTTTTCGATGAGGACTGTTGCAAAAGGTCCTTCTTTTGGGACGAGGACACCCACGACGAAGCCGCCGAAAAGAGCGTGGATGCCGATGGCATCTGTTATGAAGCCAGCGGCGAGGACGACGGTAAGAGTAGCGCAGATGAAAGATTCTCTGACAGGCTCGCCGGCGGGGGACCGTCGGGCGGCAAAGGAGAGAGCGGGGCGAAGGAAGATGGTGGCGCCGATGACGAAGGCGACGGCTGAAAGGAGGACCCAGAGGGTCTTGAGAGGGGATCCGGAGCCGGAGAGGGCGATGGCTAGGGCGAGGAGGATCCAGGCAGATACATCGTTAACAGCGGCGGCGGACATGGCCATGCGGCCAAGGTCGGTGGTGAGGAGTTTGAGCTCGGCGAGGATGCGGGCGAGGACCGGGAAGGCAGTGATGGAGAGGGAGACACCCATGAAAACGAGGAACGGGCCTGGGCGGACGCCGGGGTTGACGGTGGAGCGAAGGACGACGGAGGTGCCGATGCCGAGGACGAATGGGAGGGAGATCCCGGCGACCGCAATGGCAAGGGCGGTTCTCCCGGTCCGCCGTAAGGCGCGCAGGTCCAATTCAAGGCCCACGAGAAAGAGAAAGAAAAGAAGGCCGAAGTTGGCGAGCGTATCCAGGACTGTTATGCTCCGAGTTGGGAACACGTTATTCAGAAAGGTTTTGTTTCGGCCCAGTGCTGATGGGCCGAGCAATATCCCTCCCTGTATTCATCGCACATCATTATAATTATTAATAATTGAAAAACGAATAATTTGTATGATACAACAATGTAAGCAAATAAATATGGTCACTATATTTTCATCATGATTATCCTAAGAGTTGTGCTGACAAACACAGAAGTAAGAACATAGTGAGAGATTATGGAAGGCTTGAGGTGAGATCAAGGCTAATTTAATTAAAAGCAAAAAAAAAAAAAAAGAAATAATAAAGATACTTCCAAGAAATAAAAATTTTATCCAATTACACCCAGCATGGTAGGATTTTGTATTTCAACGAATTTTTAGTTTTAACTTTGATCTTGTTGCGTGCCAAAATTTTTTTAGAAATTGAGTCAAAGAACTTTTAGTCTTAATGTTGTACAAAAATTTAGCACCTAATAATAAAAAAGGATTTGCAAGAGACATCTGATTTTTTGCATGAAAAGTTCATAAATGGAAAAATCAGGAGGCAGGCTTGGTTGAATTGGTCACAAATGATGTCTTTTATTGAAAGAAGATGTTGATATGATATAATAAATATATAGTATACAATACTTATTACATGATGATAGTTGGAATTGTTTTGGGTCATGAGAGCTATCTTTAAGAGATAATTTGCATGCTTATTTGATAGTACTCCTTTCAGGAGGGGAGAATAAAAATCATGAAATCTATAAAAAATCGTGATGCTAAGAGTTTATGTCAATGTCATACATAGTTCTTACAAGTGATGGCGTATATTGATATAATTAGCAACACCATGTGATGAAATCGACAGGCATTGGTGTAGCAAGTAATAATATTATGAAAACCATTGCAAAGCAAAGATTTTTGGAGGACTATAGTCAAGCGATAATAGTAAGAGGATCATAGTTGGGAGCATTGATGTTTGGAGGACTATATTCATGTTATGGTATTTAATGGACCATATCAGAGCATCAATGATCAAAGGACTATAAGAGGATGATAGTACTCAGGGGATCATAGGGGGCAATATTGGTCGGAGGAAAATATTTAAGTGATGGATGCCATGGGATTATAGTCAAAAGACAAATGTTGTAGGACCATAATCGAGTGATAGGGGTTAGAAGGCTATTATAAATATCATTTTTTTATTTTTGCAAGATAAGTTGTGCATTTAAATTAAACATTAATAGTTTAATTACAATTAAACATAACACTTTCTCGTGAGATCAACACTCTAATATATTATTTTATTATTTAATTCATCATCTATACTTGCATATTTTAGTGGGATTTTATTAATTTTATATCAAGGAAAACTTAAGCATATTTCAAAACAACAAGTCATATTTTAGCCCCACGCCCATCAAGTTTTTGGAGTCGTTGCTGGAGAAGTAACATGCTTTTATTATTTTAATTATTATTTTTTTGAGGCAAGTGCATTTGTAGACCTACTTGTAACCTTTATCTTTATTTTGTTTGATATAAAGTTTGAAATTTCCTAAAAAGCATTTTGTTAATTCTTTGGGTTGTGGTTTCTATTTTAATAGTTCCATCATTGTTGTATGTATGGGAGATCTAGTAAAGAGTCATTGTTATGTAATCCTGAGATAGATCGAACCCTTACAAAAATAATAAAAATAAGAAGATTTTAAAGATCTCTAAATTAGTGCAAGATCATGACCATTCTAGACTACTTAGGGAGTATGTTAACCCTATAGTACAAGGAATCCATCGGAGTATCAATAGACCCACTATCTAGGCCAATAAATTTGAACTGAAATATGTCATAACTAAAAAGGTTCAAAATTCTCAGTTTGGGGGAGTTCTTGTTGAAGTTCTCAACTTACAATACAATTTATTAGTTTCTTGGAAAGCTTATCACCATTTAATATAATAGTATCAATGATGATGTTATTAGATTAAGATTTTTTTTTATTTTCTCTAAGGGAAAAAGCTTTGATGCGATTAAATTTTTTGCTCCTAGACTCTAAAACCACTTGGAATAAGTTGGGTCGTAAATTCTTATCTAAGTATTTATCACCTTAAAAAATGATCAACCTTAGGAATATTATCACAACTTTTGCTCAATTTGAGGGAGAATCAATTTATAAAAATTGATAGAGATATAAAGAAATGCTTTGGAAAATGCCCTCATCATATTTTACCTAATTGGTTAGTTATTGAGACTTTTACAATGGATTGTTAAGATCTTTAGATCAATCATAAATGCTACAACTAAAGGATCTTTAATGTCTATGCCATTTGTGAAAGCATAGAGGAAATGACTATAGATAAATTTTAGTGGTCTATTTGTAGGACGAATCCTAGGAGAGTATTTAAAGTCAATAAATTGGATGCTTTGTCAATTTTTACTGCTCAAATAGCTATAATTTAGAAGAAATTAGTTACTATTAGATTTAATTCATGATAACGATCATTTAATGAAATTAGAATAGCATAATTTTTATACTAATAATGATAGTAGTGCTCTAGGGATTAAAAATGTGAATCTTTTTGGAATGTAAAATAATCTCTATTCTGATCAATACAATCCAGGTTTGAGGAACCATCCTAATCTTAGTTGGTTAAATAATATTGATAGTAATAATCAGTGGAATGCAAGTAAATCTAGTCAAGAAGAAAATTGGAATAAACCTCAATAACCTATAATGAATCCAAGACCTTCTAATCCCACAAGGATTTAATCAAAATAATTAGTTTGGAATAAAAAGACACGTTTGGAAGAAATAGTAATTCAATTGGGAACTCAATTACAAAATCAAGATACTTCAATCAAAAATTAAAAACTCAAGTAGGATAGCTTATAATCACTTGAAGTGATAGACCCCTTAGATCATTGCCTAATAATACTGAAGTTAACCCTAAAGAGAAAGAGAAGGACATTATGAAAATAACTTGATGAGTGATAGTGATGCACCCCAACCAAATTGATAAATCTTGGCAAGTCGGGTTAAATATTATAAATTTACATTGTATTAGGAGGCAACACAATCATATTCTGTGTTTTTAATATTTATTTATTTTTTTATTATGTTTTGTGTTATATTTTGTGGTATATATCTTTTAATTTGTATTATTGCTAAGTCATTCTTTTTTTTAATTTTGACTAAGTTATGATATGTTTCATAAGAGAAAACATTATTATGCTAAAAATTGAACTACCGCTACAACGCTAGGATTTGAAGTGCCACAATGTCTGCTTGTTAAGATTTGCAACATTTGACATTAGCATTGTAGTGTTGAGCTCTCAACAAAATTCATTGAATTACAATGTCACAATATTGTATTCTTGAACACCACAACGGTTTGATACATTCTTGAGCACCTTAGCACTACCATTTCAAGCGTTGCAACGTTACGTCCATTATTTCCACAATTTTTTGTGACAGTACACTCAATAAACCATATAATCATAAATTTTCTTTATAATTCTTTGGTGAGTGTTGCAGCGTTATTACAAGCACAACAACATTATATCAAGATTATTATGACTTCAGTTGAAGAGACACTGCGGTGATCTTTGGTAAATCCATGATGCTCATACTTGTCAAACAATACAGTGGTTGCCTAATCAAAAAGTTCTCGTTTTAATTTCCCATGTGAGCATTGTAGTACCATGTATCCTGTTCTACCGCATTGTTTATCAATTTGACTTGTTTATCATGTTGTGTTTTTAAGCACTGCAATGCCACAATCTCTGACATTACAAGACTTCATTTGTTTATAAATAGAATCTTAAGATTTTTAGTTGTTTCACTACATTTTCATTGTTCTTATATCCTCAAGATCTACATGTTTAGTCTTTACTTATGTGCAATGGCACTTATGATATTTGGAAGACTCATTTACTCTTCTTTTATTTATATCATCATGGGTACTACTTCATTGGGTTTAGGGAACCCTTCTCTGACTTATGCCTTATATTTTATTGTTGGTGTGAGAGTAGGGGGTAGGTGGGACCAAACTATGAAACAACTTTTTCTTATTTATGCTCCTATAAAAAAGAAAATTTTAGGTATGAAATGTGATGATGTGGAAGGTCCTAGTGAACCCAAATCATCTAGTAGGTCTGGCAACAATAGTGGAAGAAGGAGCTCTAATACTCCTAAATCATCAGAAGATCATATGGTAGATTTGTGCAAGTTTTTAGTAACAAAAACCCAAAAACAATAATTTTATTTTAGTAGGATAAATTGTGCACTTAAATTAAATAGTAGTAACTTAATTGCAATTAAGTAGAACACTTTCTCGTGGGATCGATACTATACTCTACCACATTATTACTTGATTCAGCATGTTTCCTTCTTTTTTTTTTTATCTTTCATTTATTTTATATCAAAGAAAATCTAAAAATATTTTAACCGAGCAAGTCATATTATAGCCCCACGCCCGCTAGAGGTAGCAGGAACATAATTGAGTAACATTCATTAGAGAACTTAAGAGGGAGACGAGGGTTGGAGGATAATAATTGGGCGATGGTGGTCAGAGAACCATACCCTGGAGATAGTGGTCAACAATCCATAGTTGAGCAACGGTGGTTGAAGTATTGTAGGAGGGTAATGATGGTTGGAGAACTTTAATCAAGCAAGGGTGGACAGAGGGATGTAGTCGAGCGAAAATGGTCTAAGGATCATAGTAGAGTGATGATAGTTTAAGAAAAGTTGTCTGGCTATAATGGTCAGATGATGTTGGTCGAGCAGTTGTTTGACAGAGATGGTCATAAAGTTTTTTGAAGGTGGCAACCGAGCAATGGTGTAATTTGAAATATGGTTAAATGGTGGTGCTTTGGTGGAGCTCAAGGATATATAAATCTTTTGAACTCTTTTGAATTTTAAGCCAATGTCATCCCCTTCATCATGAGAGTATATGGCATATTTATTGATTTTTTAGAGTGATATGCTCACAAATATAGCCAAAATCTGAAGCACTCTATTGGACAAGCCGTATTGATTTACTCAATCAAGAATATTTCTTTCCACTTTTAAGTGCCTTAGTTAAATTGGAATTAGATGATATTAGGCTTTTTGGATTCGTCATCAAGAAATTCAATCTGATTATAAGAACACGAAATTTGGAGATTGTTTGGTTCTTCAATAAATGTTGCAATGTTTTTCTATCACGCTTCTATGCCTCAATCTAGATTTATTCGAACATGCATTGGATAGGTGTCGTTATATTTTTCCCATCTAAATGTTTAGTTTGACACTTTGACTACAAATATGCTATAATCATAGTTCAAAAATTTCTGAATTTTAATTTGAAAGTTTTCGAATCAACTGTGGAACGGGATTTATATTTGGTCAAATCAATTTTTTTATGATGTATAAATTCTTGTATTATTATTTTTTTGAATAGTCCAAATTGATGTTGCCTTGATTTTTCACTTTAATTCAAGAAAAAATTGGATTGGATCAAAACATTTTTTATTTTTTTTTATTTGTTTAGAATGGATCAAGCCTTTTATTTTTAATTTTTTTTTTAGATTGGATCAAAACATCTTGTGGATTTTTCTTAGGATTTAGGGTTTAAAATCTTTAAATTTATATTACAATAATTTCAAAATAAAATAATAATTTTAAGACATTTAATATCAAATTTAATTGGATATCTTGATCTAACTTTTTTTCTCTTTAATTTATCTACAAATAAATTGAATGAAGAAAAGAAAAAGATTAATTATATATGTGTCTCAAAGTAACTCGTTTTATTTTGAGATATATACAATATTAATTTATAATTAAATATTTATATGTTATATTTATATTAAAATAAAATTAATAATTTTGAGATCAATTATATCTTAATTTATGTGTAGACATTCTAGCTCATTTTTTTACATTAAAGGTCATAGCTTCAATCTTAAAAAAACAGTTTTTTTATTTTAAATGATAGACTTTGCGTAAGCTTGAACCTCTCACGATACAATGTCTTTTCCATTAAATGCTTCAGTCCCCTGTAACATCTCCAAAGTCTATAAATACTGAAATATTTGAAGTCAACCTTTTGAGCTGTAATGCCCAATAACTAGCGTACAATGATCACGTTTGATTACACACCCCATTGGTCAATCAAGCATATTTACCTCAGTATGTTTAAGTTAGATGACCAACTAACATTGTAAGAAAGTTTTAGAATTAGATCAGCTGACCGAAACTAGTTAATATTGTGAACATTTTTTTATGAAATTTTTATGCATCTTCCCACAATTTGGTAACATAAATTGGATCATTACATGATGTATAAAATTATCAAACAGTAAGAATATTAGCCGATATGTCACCAAAAATTGTTTTGATCATGTTTAAATCTTCAGACATATTTGAATTAAAAAAATTTCAAAATTAAATTTGGGGTCATCCAAACTCTAATCTTAGCAAATTTATTGTCAAATTGAACATCTTGAAAAGGCGAACCTAACGTCACCGAAATTGGTCTAATTCGCACCCAAATGGTCTCAAATCAATAGGTTGAAGGATGTTTAGAAGCTTCAAAATATTAATTGGGTGACAAATTCATATCCAAATACAACATGCTTATAGTTCAATCAAGAAGCTCAATGAGATGAATCCAATGAGCCCATAATTACTTAATTCTAACAAAATTGAGGAACCTAAATATTGAATGAATGATATATGTAAAGGGCATCAATATGGGTCATCCGATGGAATACTCTCAATTTTCCTCAGATCTTCTACTAATTTACGGAGTATGTCACTCTCAAAATCTATAAAAAGCCCCCACTCTTTATATGAAGGAGTCTTTTTGGAGGGGCTTGGACCTTTAGGCTAGATATTGAAGAAAACTATAAGATAAGAATCTCTTAGCACCACTGCAGGCAAACCCTAGCTGCCATACAGCCGCCACCAGACTTTTACTGGCGAATCGTCACCATTAGACCTCCGCCCAAACATCACCGTCTGACCTCCATCCAGCCGTCGCCGGCGAATATGTGCCAGACTATCGTCATCGACCATCAGCCACTGGAAGGTCTCCGCCTACCCTCTATCACTTGCTGACTATAGCAATTCCAACCTCGATCGTCTGACTATGCTCCCTTCGACCTTAGTTGACTGAATAAGTTCCCTTCGTCGTCAATCACCTGATTTCGATCCCTTTAATATATATCCTATGACTGCGATCCTCAGATCACTGTCATCAAAATGCGTCCCCTTCGACCACAGTCGTCTATCGACCATGGTCTTTAGGCCACAGTCACTAGTTGGCTACGGTCCCCAGACAACCATTACAAGATTATGGTCGCTTCGCCCTCTATTTCCTGACTATGGCCCCCCTTACATTTTTTGCTCGATTGTAGTTCTCTGACCTCCGTTGCCCAACTGTGATCCATTTGACCTTCGTAGTCCCCTGACTACGATCCTTAGAACATCTTCACCCTATTACGATCCATTCGACCATTCTTGACTGACTTTAGTCCCTTTGACCTCCATGGTTTGCTAACTATATTCCTCAAAGAACTATGATCCCTACGATCCTCCTTTCCCACAGACTATGGTCCATATGACCTCATATTCCTAACTACGGTCCGTCTGACACCGTCGCTTGATTGTGGTCCCTTCGACCTTTGTCGGCCAAAAACTAAGATCCCTCATACCTCAATCATCGAACTACGGTTCACCGAACACCATTGCCCGACTTCAACCCCTCTAATCTTCATCGCCCATCGACAACAATCTTTAGACACCATCGTCGTAGTATGTATGATCCTTCGAACTCCATCACTTGCTATGGTCCCTCCAACAACTGTTACCTAACTACGGCCCTGACAACTAAATGAGCATGCAAATGTTTATTAGTTATGTGTGAAATATGATTTTGATCATTCAAGTTGTATTGTTGCATGCCTCGAACCTTAAGTCAATTTATCGTACTCGCTATAGGGGAGCGTAAGGGGCTCCTTTCCTGAGTTGTCAAATATAAAATTTTCTTTCGTATATAACCCTTGTGTGGATTTGAAAGTTTTCATATAACACCATGCTATATGACCAAGAGAGATTTGCACTTCTTTCTCTCCATTTTCATAGTGGATTTCTTGGTGTGGTGTGGTTTTGTGATTTTTTTCATTTTCAAAAATTTTCACATTAAATCATTGTGTCCTTAACTTTTCGCTGCTTCTCAATTTTTTCTTAGACCAAGGTTGTTCTGTTAGAGTGGGAGCAACATAATACTCCAAATTGGAGTCGCAGCACTGCAAGGAAGACTGAGCAATTTTTTTCTTTCTCGTTTTTTCGCTGCGAGAACAGTGTAAGAGATAAGAGAAGCAAGGAGAGAGCGATAGAGAAGATAGATCTATACTTATTTCTCCTCTTTTTCATAGTGGATTTCTTAGTGCATTGTGGCTTAATGTTTTTTTTCCTAATTTTAGGTTATTTCATGTTTAATACTAGTGTCCTTTACTTTCCATTGTTTTTTATATTTTTCTTGTTTGTTTATTGCGGTGTTTACTTCCATCCCCAATAACATTCCTTTTAGAACATCTCTCATGTCATTGGATTTTATTTAACTCTCACTATACAATGTGTTATGTACGATGTATATTTGCTATATTATGCCAAAATTTTCCCCCAAGGAAAGGAATCAATTGTAACCAAATAAAAACATTAGTGGAATCATTTCTACTATGCAAGGCCTTGAGATTTTTTTTTCCTTATAATTTTTTTTTGCGTCTTATATGATTTTTGTACCCATCTCTTTTATTTGTGTGTGAGTTGGATCTTTATACAAAATTAGGACTTTATACTCTCTATCTCTCTACCATCAATAATGTTCCAGCACACAACATTACAGAAATTATTTTAAAAATAATTACGTTGCACTTATAATTTAATAAATTCTAGCATATATACATACAATTAAGATTTTCTGTTTCGTCTATATATTGATTTATATAAGCTTCACATAATTTCCCAAAAAAAAAAAAAAAAAGCTTCACATCAAGCAATGCAAAGTCTATGCAACTTAGTTGGCGCATTAATTTAGTTAACAAATAATTATAATTTTAATCCATCTCATTAAACTCATAGTGCGGTGCCCATGCTAAGTTGACATTTTAGGCACAATTTTTTTGAATTCAAAATTGAAAAGTAGTGTTGTGCACAGCCGCTAATTAATCCAATAGGCATACCGTGTGGGCCCAACTTGAGCGGAATATTCAAAAAAAAAAATTTCAGGAAATTCTTATCTAATCGTTAATTTATTTCAAGAACTATATAATATAAATTTTAATTGATTATTAGTGGAATCCTTTAATTTGTTGTTTTCTTCAGAATTTCATGTAAAAATTTATGCAATTGATTATTTATCTTTATTCATTTATTCTTTAAAAGTTAATAATTATATATTTCTAATAAGAATTAAAAATAATGTTTAAAAGAGCACAAATTTTAATATATAATAAATGAAGATGAAAGTTTCTTAAACAAAATTCTATAAGAAAATCCTGATCTGGTTTATTTAGTGCATATCTATCATTTTTTTTTCCTGTAGTTATTTACATTACTGACAAATGATTTTTACTTATGATTTTAAATAATAATAATAATAATAAATATACATAATGTTTTTAGAAAGAACGTAAAAAATAGTAAGATAGGAAGACAGAGAGGAAACAGAAGGAACTCACGATGATCTCAGCGATGACGCGCGGCTGGCGAAGGGGTCGGAGCAGGAAGGCGAGTGCACGGGTAACAACAACAACGAGAATGATCTGGACGATCGCCAGCGGCAGAGCGTAATGGAGCGGGTTTTCTCCTTGCCATGCTCCGTCCGATGTCGCCTTCATCGGCGCCGGACAAACTGCAGCCGCCGTAGCATTTCTTGCCGCTGCCATTGACGATTTTCCCCTTTCAAGATCGAATACCTCAACCGACCCAAAACTCAACTCGGAGAAAATCGATTTAGATTTCGTAATCCCAAGAGGAAGGAGAAGATGCGCTCAATCTATTGATAGATTATCTATTTGGCAGGAATAATTCATCGAGAAGAGAGAAAAAGGCATGAGATATAATTGGGGAAGGGAGAGAGGTCGGCAAGGAAAAACTTATAGTACCGTGATTTTTCTTGGTCAAAGTCGACCTCACGGTATCGAATTTTTAATAAAATGGTATTATTAAATTATATATATTTTAATTCTTTTAAAACATATAATAAAATTTCAAGAGAAGTGCTATAGAGGGTTTTTGAAAAAAAAAAAAAATAATAACCCTTATATTCAAATCATTAAAAATATGTATGCAAGAGCTATTACTTGTATTCAAACACAAAGTGGTTTGATCAAGTATTTTCTTATTTCAGTTGGATTACATCCAGGATCAGCCTGAATTTCATATCTTTTTATTTTAATCATGGATGTTCTTACTAGACATTTGCAATAGGATGTACCTTGGTGTATGCTTTTTGCTGATGATAATTTTCTTTTTGATAAGACTAGAGAGAAAGTTGAAGGTAAACTTGAATTACGGAGGTCAACATTAGAGTCTAAAGGTTTTCATCTGAGTAGATCTAAAATTGAATATATGAAATATAATTTTAATAGTAATAGATCTAGTGAGGGGATTGTGACTTTGGGCGATTAAGTTATTAATAAGAGTACATATTTTAGATATCTTGGATCTATTGTTCAGAGTGATGGTTAAATAGATGGGGATGTTATCAGTATAATTCAAATTGAATGGTTGAAGTTGAGGAATGTATCGGGCTTGTTGTGTGATAGAAAAGTCCCTCTCAAACTTAAGAAAAAATTATATAAGATGGTGGTGAGACTTGCAATGCTTTATGGTGTCGAATGTTGGCCAATAAAAGAGAAGCATAATATTAAGTGTTGCAGAGATGAGGATGCTTAAGTGGATGAGTCGCTTTACTTTAAATGAGCAGGTGTATAATTTTTTAAATAAAAGACAGCAAATGGACCTCAAAATTCAGAAATGAGCAAAATTAGAAAACCAAATTCTGGTTTTTAATAAACCGAATTTTTTTTTTCTTAATTAAACCGTTTTAATCCGTTATATTATAAATTTCCTGAAATTTTATGCATCTTTTAATTTTTTAATTAGTTTTAATTTTAATGGAATTATTAAAAAAAATGAAGTGCTTAGTTTTTAAAATTATATGTTAATGTAATTTGCAGTTAATTAGATTATTAAAAAGGTTTGGAATAAATTAAATTCTATTATTATTTAAAAATGGATTTCTTAATAAAATGTTTAAATTAAGCTATTAGTAATTTATTTATGTATAGTATTATTAAGGAGGTACAGATTATGATATTTTCGGTTTCTTAATAAACCCATTATGCATTATAATATTGTGATCGTTCTTGGACATACTAGACCTCTGATTTTTTAAAAACTAATATTACTAAATTATAGATAGTGGTCAGAAAGATAGTAGGCTGGCAATAGATGTCAAAAGGATCGTAGTCAGCAGGTGATAGTGATTAGGAAGATCGTTATCTAACGATGAAGGTCTAAAGGACTATAATCAGCGAGCAACAATGATTAGAAAGACTATTTTCTGGTGAAGGAGGTTGGATGGACCATAATCAGGTGGCGATGGAGGTCAAAAGTTCAGCGATGAGTAGAAGTCTGACATTAGGTAGATGTTTAATGATGGATAAAAGTCCAGCGTCAAATAGAAGTCCGACGAAAGTCCGATGACGAGTAGAAGTCCGACGACTAATGTAAGTCCGGCATTAGTTGGTGACCGGGAGGTGGTTGAGGAGGAGCTTAGTGGCAAGAGAAATCTCTGATTTCCCATCCTCGTATCTCTTCTTTTCCTCCTTGCTTCGGACCCACTACTTCCTCCTTCGACCTCTCCCCGAATGAAGAATGACGGGTCTATTTATAGTTTTCTAAAAGTGGCGTGCCCAGTGTTGAGATAGCTGCTACTTAGTTCTTGCATGTTTGATATTCTTGCAACTTGTATATTTTTTATGATTTCAAATATTATTGCTTTGATTATTATTTTTCCTAACATATTTTAGAAGAATTATTTTGCTCTTGTGTGTGTTAACATTTCAGAGAAATTATACTCCATATTGTTGAAGACTTCAAATCAAGATTAGTTTAGAGTTTATTGTAATTGAAGTATGTATTTTCCATTTTATTGAGTCCGAGAGAGTGTGATTGTAATTGAGTAACTGAGCACACACTCACCAGGGGAGAGTTTAAAAATCATATTTTTTAAACTGATCATATTGTATGATATCTGTTCGTATCGGACGATCTAATTAGTTTTTTTTTTCTCGACGAGCAGTCGAATGAATAGAATAGAAATAAAAATTTTTTAAGTATGGATCGTACTGTACGAACCTAGTTCGTATATGCCTTCCAGAGTATGAAATGGACGGGTCCTTATTCGCTCAAAAATATTTTTTTCTACGTATGGATCGTGTGGGATGATCACAGTTCGTACATGCTTTCACGAGTATGAAATTGACGGGCCTGTTCTCGCTCAAAAAATTTTTTTTCTAAGTATGGATCGTACTATACAATCCCAGTTCGTACATGCCTTCCAGAGTACAAAATTGTGAGGTCCCATTTCATCCCGATGTTTCATTTAGACAAATTTAAAAAAATTATAACTAATCATACCGGGCGATGAAGTTATCGTAAGTACGCCATCTAGAGTATAAAATATTGGGGTTCTTTTTCGTACAAATGAATTTTGAAAATGTTAAGAGAGTTGCTATTTGTATGTTTTACATTTTTGCAACTTGTATTATTTTGATGATTTCAAATATTATTGTTTTATGTATAGATATCTCCTAACACTTTTTGGAAGATTTGTTTTTGCTCTAATGTGTACTAACATTTCAGGAAAATCAACTCCAAACTATGAAGACTTCAAATCAAATTCAGAATCCAATCATTTGTAAATTAAAAGCTTTAATAATGTTTTTGAATTGAGAGGGAGTGATTGTAATTGAGTGAATATTCACAACACACACATTTGGGTGAATAATTTTTGTGAACTGATCGTACGGGACGAACATAGTTCGTACGGGACGATCATGTCAATTAAACCCTTGGAAGAGCAATGAATCGAACAGGCAGGGAGAAAATTTTTTCTAAGTCCTATTCGTCCAGACGAATTTAATATTCGTCCCGGGATGAACGCCTCTGGATTCTCACTTTGCACTGTTCGTCCAGACAAAATGCATGGTTCGTCTCTGGATGAGATTCTCTGTTTAAAATCATCTAGGATGAAATTTAACCTTCGTCCCTAGACGAAACTCTCTGTTTAAAATCGTCCAGGATGAAACTTTTTTGTCCTAGGACAAACCGAACCGACTTACCTCAGTTGATTACGTCTTGCAGGGATTTGGAAACTGACCTATGGAATAACTGTTTCGTACCGGACGAACCTAGTTCGTACGAGACGATGATCGTGTACGAACATAGTTCGTACCAATATACATTAGATTCGTTTCTGACACTTTAAGTAAAATCGTCCGAGATGATCCACGATCGTATGGGATGATCCACTGCGTACAGAATTGAAAATTTGCAGTTTTTGGGCAATTTTTCTTGTCTTTCCAATATATAGTCCCAATTAGACTGTCACCTAATCTTTTTGGTCATTGATCTTCGTGCATATTGAAAGAAGACTTAAGGAGAGAGTGAGAGAGAGCATTCAAAGAAGAATTTCTTCCACTGGAGCGTAAAGGCTTTACTTGGTGTTCAATGGTAAGACTTCCTACTTATGATTTGAGATTACTTCACTCTTTTCTTTCTTCTTTATAGATTTCTTGTGAGAAGATCTGTCAAGGAGATCAGGTTCTCTGCCCACACTAGGAGAGTGTGAAAGGATGATTGGTTCTCTACCCACACTAGGAGAGTGTGAAAGGACGAAGGGTTCTCTGCCCACACTAGAAAGAGTGTGAAAGGATGAAGGGTTCTCTGCCACACTATGAGAGTGTGAAAGGATGAAGGGTTCTCTGCCCACACTAGGAGAGTGTGAAAGGATGGACGGTTCTCTGCCAACACTGGGGATAGTGTAAAAGGACGACGGTTCTCTGTCGCACCGGGTAGTGGTAGAAAGAGTGTTTGTAAAGGCTTCTCCGCGTTGCTGTGGGAGCAAAAGGAGAGACACTATTGGTATTAGTGCAATACTCAGAGGGTACCTCTAGGGAGTGGTTGTAGGTCTGGTTTAGATCGAATCAACTAATAAATCTTGTGTCATTTTTATTTTTTTATTTTTGCATTTAACTGTTTAAAAAGTTGTGGTTGAAAATGAAAGTTCGTTAGGATGTTAAGCCCTTATGAACTTAGTCCCAATCTAACCAAGAGGGGGGGGGTGAATTGGTATTTTAAAATTTTCTTTTCACAAAGAATAAAATCACATAAACCAAAATCACACCACAAAAATAAATGCGGAAAAATAAAAGTGCGGAAGCAAGAAAATAAGAACACAGGAATTTATAGTGTTCGGTCAGCTCGACCTACGTCCACTCCTTGGAGGCACCCTCAAGAGTGCAAC
>NW_021318917.1:912644-953783 GCF_001605985.2 Dendrobium catenatum
CATTACAAGTAGACTCAAGAATTAACAAACAAAAGTATATACTGACTCAACCCTAAACCTACAAAATCCTGAACTAGCTTCGTCTGTTCGTTCGATCTTTGATTCCTGAAAAGTTAGAAGAAACAAGTAGTCCAAGAGAATCAATAGTGTTTGTCAATCATCAAAACAAAGGTCATGAAAATAGATTTGCAACAAAAAACGTTTTATAAAAATTCATTAAAATT
Organism: Dendrobium catenatum; assembly: GCF_001605985.2. Lineage (NCBI taxonomy): Eukaryota > Viridiplantae > Streptophyta > Magnoliopsida > Asparagales > Orchidaceae > Dendrobium > Dendrobium catenatum. The sequence goes on from NW_021318917.1 coordinate 912,869, forward strand.
TATTTTCGGTTCAACTCGTCTAAAAGAGGGATAATTTTTAACTACCAATTTATCCCTCCTCTTGATAGCCATGGGACATTAACTTAGGTTTAACAACCTATTCACTAGACTCAACAGAAAATTTTCTAATTGTTCATCCCGGATGAACTTGATTTGTACCGGATGATGATTGAGTACAAAATGATTTTATATTGATTCATAACCGGGTCATACATAGCAATATTTGAAATTTTCATACATAAAAAATCCAATCGTACTGTATGATCGTGTACGCTCAAAATTTGTAAAATTTAGTTTTCTGGATAATTTTTGTATAAAAGATTTACTAAAAATTGATGTAAAAAGTCTTGTCTTTGTGATTTTTCAAGGGAAATTGAATGAGAGAGTGTGAGAGAGTGTTTGAGAGAGATTTCTTGCTAGTGGAGTGTGAATAGTTTACAAAGTTACTCAAAGATAAGGATCTCTATATGATTTATGTTTTTCACTCTTCCTCTTATCTTTCTAGATTTCTCGTGAGATGATCTTTTAAATAGATTTGGTTCTCTGCCGACACTTAAAGGGTGTGAAAGAACGACAGTTCTCTGCTAACACTTGGAAAGTGTGAACAGTCGGTGGTTCTCTACCAACACATGGAGACTGTGAAAGGATGACGGTTCTCTTCCTATACTTGGAGAGTGTGAAAGGATGACAATTCTCTATCGCTCCGAGGATTGGTGGAAAAGAGTTTTATAAAGGCTTCTCTGTCTTGTTGTGGTGGCAAAAGGAGAGACAATTTTTGTAATAGTGCAATACCTGAAGAGGGAGTCTTCAGGGAGTGGATGTAGGTCGTGTTAGACCTAACCACTATAAATCTTTGTATCATTTAAATTTTTGTATTTTATTTACGATAAATTTTTATTCTATCATTAAAAATTTTATTTTCAAATATTAACAATTAACTTGCTACGAATCTTTAAAGGTTTTCATTTTTTTTAAAATCCAAAAGTAACTTTTTAAAATTACCAATTCACCCCACTCTTGATTAGCCTTGGGACATTAGCTTAGGTTTAACAACCTAATCAAGATTCAACAAATGATATCAGAGCTTTGTTTCAAAACTATAAGCTTAAACTACTTTTTAAAAAATAATCATGGATACTTTTGGAAACCAAATTACATTCAAAGGGTACTCGATCATTAAACCTCCATTATTTGATAATATCTCTTTCGATTTTTGGAAAACACGTATGTCTACATTTTTTTAGTCACTAGATTTTTGTATGTGGATTTTAGTTTAAGAAGGGTATACAAAACTAACTAGATTGATTAATGATATTAGAGTTGAAATACCTTTTGCTAACTGAACTATATAGCAACGTGACTTAGCATATTTAAATACTAAATGCCTAAACATTTTTTTTGTGCACTTAAGTCAAAAGATTACATTTGAGTTTCTACTTACAAAAGTGGAAAGGATATATAGGATAGACTTTATATTACTTATGAAGGGACTAATGAAGTAAAATAATCTAGACTAAACATCTTGTTATATGACTATAAATTGTTTTGTATGAAACCAAATGAATTTATTTCTGAAATGTATACAAGATCCACTCATATAGTCACTTCTTTTCATGCATTAGGTAGGGAATTAACAAATGCTAAATTAGTGAATAAAATACTTCATTATTTGCCTGCTGCTTTTGATGCTAAAATAATTGTGATTATAGAGTTTAAAGATTTAAATGTTTACTCTATTGACAATCTTCTTGGATCACTAATTGCTTACGAGTAAGGAGTGAGTCAAAGAAAGATTGATGTATGAGAATAATAAAAGGAGAAGAACATAGAACTGAATGTGGAGGAATCGAAGAGTGATTAATCACAACCTGAGGATGAGGACGACATTACTTTGACGACTCAAGAGCTTTCTTAAAAGGAAGCATAGGAGATGCTAGTAGTTGAACATATGTAAGTATAATAAAAATTTTAAGGTTTATAATGATGTGATTTGTTATGATTGTACAAAACCTGGACATATAAAATAGGATTGCCCCAATCTCAAAGCCACTCCTAGCAAGAAGAAGGTAGAGGAGAAAGCAAATGTGAAGAAGGGCAAGAAGAGATTTTAGAGAGTTTTTTGGGCAGATTTAGCTTCAGATTAATTAGAAATTGAAAAGGAGGAAGAAGTCATCAATTTGTTCGTAATGATTGACAATCTTGATCAATTAGATCAATAAGAGATATGTGACTTAACTTATAATGAATTATTAAAAGTTTTTGAAAGAATTTATGATGTATATAGAAAGCTTAAATAATGCATGCTAGTTTAAATCTTGAAATGTTAGAATTGTAAAATGAGCATGAAATTCTTAGAAAAGATCACGTATTGATAGATAACAACCATATAAGTTTACTTGATGAATTTGATGACTTGAATAAAAAGAATGATCTTTTAAAATCATCCTATACTCAATTGGAAAAGAATTTAAGGATGAATCAGAGAGTAGAGAGCAATATTTGAATTATAGTAAGAATGTGTAAAAAGATTTAAGCACATTTCTTAAATTGAAAGTAAAAGCTCTTGAAAAAAAATAAGATACCACCAACACTTGAAGATTTTAATAATCCTATTTTGTAGACAAATTTTTTAAAACTCAGGAAGAATCAAAGTTTTTATAGAAAATTAAGAAAACCATTTCTTGGAGTAAAATGTTTTTCTTGTGGGGTGATTTGAGATATAGCACACACTTGTACTTTACATAGAAAAACTCATTTAGTGTGAAAACCAAAGATTCATAAACTAAGTCATATCATACATACATCTATTTTTATTTTGCCAAAAGAATAACCCAAACTTATTTGGGTTCCCAAGTCTAACATTTGATAGTTTTGCAGGTACGCTCTCACACAAGACCTTATGAGAGCATTTGGTACCTAGACAGTAGTTGCTCAAAGCTTATGACTGGAGACACTACATAATTTATATCGCTGGAAGATAGAAGTAGAGGTAGGGAGATAACACCACTAGGAAAGTGGTTGGTATAGGTATGATCAGAAACTTGTAAAATTTTTTCATTCAAATGTACTACTTGTAGAAGGCTTAAAACATAATTTATTAAGTATAAGTCAACTCTATGATAAAGGGTACAATGTAAATTTTTTTCCCACTGGCTATATATTAAGGCTCAATGGTAATGATATTTTGTATGAAAAAGGGTAAATAATATTTATATGTTAGATTTGAATTGTATTTCAGTTCCTAATGCTTTTTGTTTGAAAATTATTTCTGATCATTCATGATTATGGCATAAGAGACTCAGTCACTCTAGCATGAAAAATCCTAGGAAAATTACCCAAAAGGATTTAGTTAGAGGTATACCAAAACTAGACTTTATTAAGGATCACCTTTGCAATGCATGCCAATTAAGAAAATAGGTGAAATCCACTTTTCAATCTAATATGGATCTTAAAACTAGTAAATTTTTGGAGATTATTCATATGGATCTTTTTCGACCAATTAGCACTGTTAGCCTAGAAGGGAAGGTATACGGATTTGTGATTGTAGATGATTTCTCATGATTCACGTGGATTAAATTTTTATTTCATAAGAGTGAGTCATTTAAGGAATTTAGTGATTTTTTGACTTGGATTAGAGAAAATTAGGGTGTGAGATTTTAACGATTCAAAGTGATCACGATAGTGAATTTAAAAATGTAAAATTTGAGGATTTTTATAAAAAAAAGGGATTGATCACAATTTTTTTACACCTAAAACCACTCACCAGAATGGGATAGTTGAAATGAAGAATATAATATTAATTAAAGCCGTTCGAGCCATATTGGAAAAATATTCACTTCTTAAATATTTTTTTGCTAAAGCGGTTGGCACTGCATGTTATATTCTGAATAGGGTGAACATTAGATTAAAATTAAATAAAATATCCTATAAGCTTCTTAAGGAGAGAACACCTAATTTGTCACATTTTCATGTTTTTGGATGTAAGGTGTTCATACATAATAATGAAAAATCTACCTTAGGAGAATTTGATCCAAAATCCGATAAAAGAATTTTTCTTGGATACCCTAGTATTGAAAAATTTTATAGAGTGTTTAACAAAAGAACTTTGATAGTTGAGGAGACTAGACATGTTGTATTTGATGAATATGGAATTTTAGAAGAGTCAAATTTGGAAGAGGATGAAATAGAAAATAATTCCCAGAAAATTGAGAAGATTATTTTGGAAAAAAATATGGAGAAAGAAAACCCGTTGCCTCGAGATTTAAAACTTTCTAAAAACCACCCTAAGAATTTGATTTTAGGTGAACCTAGTAAGGGTGTTAGGACTAGGCACAGACCAAAAAAATAAGTCAATCATTCTACCTTTATTTCAATAGTAGAACCCATAAATATAAATCAAGTGCTTTCGGATGAATTTTGGATTTTGGCAATACAAGAAGAATTAAATCAATTGTGAGAAATGATGTTTCAGAATTAATTGCAAGGTCAAAAGATCAAAGTGTAGTTGGAACTAAGTGGATATTCAAAAATAAAATGAACGACTTAGGAGTTGTCGTTAGAAATAAGGCTAGATTAGTGGCTAAGGGATATAATCAGATTAAAGAGATTTATTTTGAGGAGACTTTTGCCCATGTAGTGAGACTTGAAGCAATTAGAGTTTTGTTATCCTTTGCTTATTTTAGAGGATTCAAATTATTTCAAATGGATGTTAAAAGTATCATTTTGAATGTGGTGATTCAAAAGGATGTTAATGTTTTTTTTTGAAGGGAATGCTAAATTGCATTAAAGAGGAAAAAGAAAACAATTTCAAGCTATTATGTGATAGAGAACCTATCACATTCCTCCTTTAGAACATTAAAAAAAAGGAGGAACCTTATTATTACTAAGATCTTCCCAAAGAAAATCTTCAAGTAATGTAAAGTTAGCACAATTGTGTGCTAACTTATTACAGTTTCTATTAACAAAGTGAAATAGATGTTACCAAATCCAACAAAAAATGATAGGTCTTCAATCTCCTCTTTGTGAAGAAACCGAGATTCTTTATTCATTGATTTTTGTAGAAGTTTGATAATGTTGAAATTATCAGCTTCTATTATTAGACCCTTTGCATCCAACATCCAATTACAGATGAATTTCTTCAATGAACGAATGGCCATAAGCTCCATAGTGCCACTATCCCAATGCATGCATTTGATTCCAAAAGCAAGTAAGAATTTTCCTTTAGAGTCTCTGAAAACTCCACATATACCTCCGTTGTTGTTAGTAGTTAATGCTGCATCAAGATTTACCTTAATCCATTCTAGGGGAGCGGGATGCCAAAAAGAATTTAGCATTGATGGCTGGTTAGCATCCCAGTGATCCATAAATAGATTGTAAGAAGCAATTGATGCATAACTAATAGCATTGCCGGCAATGAAGTTCAAACTCCATTCATTCTTTCCATGCTTGATTGAATTCCTACTCTTCCATGAAAAATAAACTAGAGAGCAATATAAATTTGCCAGTGATCTATTATACTCAGATAATCTATCCAAATGATACTTACCATCATTTGCAGAGCAAAACATCAGGCATGCAAAGCCCCATTTTCTGAGAATTCCAATGGGTTGCTGCAGTTTATGACATTGAACCATGACATGTTCAGTATTTTCTTGTTCCGCACAGCCTCTTGGATATAAATTATGTCCCAGTAATCTTCGGTTCATTATGAAACCATTGGTTGGAATTGCCTCATTGAGAAGTCGCCACCAAAAACATTCAATTCTAGGATTGAGCTTCAATTTTTTTAAGCCATACTCCATAATCAACAGTTCTGTTATCTTCAGACTTATAAGATGAAGCCAAGGAAGTAATGCTTTTTCCCAAGAATTTTCTCTTCAGTTCAATGCTATCTTTTGATTGGGAAGGGGATAGTGGACAACCTTGTCTAAATTCACTATAAGGGGATAGTGGACAACCTTGTCTAAATCCACTATAAGATTTAACAATTGAGAGCAAAGGATAAACAAATAAGGGGATAGTGGACAACCTTGTCTAAATCCACTATAAGATTTAATCCCTTTGGAGATCTTTCTATTAATCAACAAAAAGAATTCAGGAAATTCAACACATTCCATAATAAGATTTAAAATTTTGATGGAAATCCCATTTTTTTCAAAATAAGTCTCAAGGTGTTCCAAGCCATACTATCATAAGCTTGTTCCATGTCAAGCTTAATAGCCACCCAACCTTCTTTAGATTTTGAAATCTTTAGCTTATTAAACAATTCTTGAGCTAAAAGAATGTGGTTAGACAAGGAACTACCTTTTAAAAATGCCATTTGCTCCTCCGAGATAAGTTTACCAATCACCTTCATAATTCTATTTAAGATCATTTTGGCTATAATCTTATATAATGTACCACACATGCTAATTGGCCGAAAACCAGATGGAGAAGTTGGATTCGGTACCTTTGGGATGAGGGTAACCAGTGTCTGTTTCCAGCTAGAATAAATACGTTCAGTAATGAAAAATTGCTGGATTGCTTTCCAAACATCATTACCAGTTATATACCAATAATTTTTGAAGAAATAATAATTAGTGCCATCCAATCCAGGAGAAATGTTAGAGCCACTTTCTTTGATGACTGCAGCAAATTCTGAAAAAGAGAAAGCTTCTTCTAATATTTTACAATCAGCTGCCGATAAGGAATTCAAAAATGGCGACCATCCCTTCACATAGTCATCTCTATTTCTCCATTTGTTGTTAAAGAATTTCAAAAGAATATCCTCAATTGCTACGTGGTCCTCTACTAAAGTTCCTTTATAATTTTTCAACTGGTGTATAAGGTTTCCCATTCGTCTACCATTAGCAAAGGAATGGAAAATTTTTGAATTTGTATCATTTTCCTGAATCCATTTAAGCTTTGTTCTTTGTCTCCACCAGGTGCTTAACCGAGCCGAGTTCACGTTGAGTTCATGAATTTTTTCTCTAAGCAAATTATGCATCTCTGCTTCCAATCCATTCCCATTCGCTTCTTCTAACTGTAGGTCAGCAATTTCCTTTTTCAACTGGTCATTGCTTTCTTTAAAATGCTTTAACTTTTGTCTACTCCAGTAATAAAGAGCCTTTAAGGTCCTCTTACACTTTACATTAACAATTTCCATATCATTCCCTTTAACCGGTTTATTCCAAGTTTTAAAGACAATACCTTTGGCAGCCAAAAAAGTAGCCCAGACGTCTTCATATGTAAACAATTTGTTTTGTAACAACTTCTCCTGAATGATCCTAAGGATTAATGGACAATGATCAGAAGCAATTCTTGGAAAATGTCTTACCATAGCATTTTGTATCATGTTTAGATCCTTGGAGTTCAAAAGACACCTGTCTAATCCTCAAGAATGCGAGCATTTCCACTTTTGTGGTTGCACCATGTAAATTTGGGACCCATAATTCCCACATCATTGAGGTCATTTCTTGCCATAAATGCAGCCATTTCTTGGGGACCTTCAGAAAAAGAGAACTTCTTCCCACCTCTCTTTTCTTCTTGAGAAAGTATACAATTGAAATCCCCTCCTACTACCATAGGGATATTCTTATTGATGTTTTCCTCTAGATCTTCCCACAGGTTCCTTCTTAAAATTGCATTTTTATTACCATAAATAGTAGAAACCAACCACTTACTATTATTGAAGAGGCTTAACTCCCCAATCACACATTGAGAAGAAGCTTTGATCAAAGAAAACTTTGCAATTTTTACTTTCCAAAAAACCATGATACCTCCAGAAGCACCGACCAAGGGTAAAAGAAAATAATCCCAATCGTCACCTAAACATTTGTTCACTTCATACCTCTCAAAGGAAGAGATTTTGGTTTCAACCACCCCAACAAAAAAAACATCCCAATTTTTAACAAAATCATTTAAGTAAAGGGAGGCTTCCCTCTTATTTGCCCCCCTACAATTCCAAAATGCAAGAGAAGTCATTTTGATAAAGGTGGGGTAGGGCCCCCACATTTACCTTTAAGAATTGCTTCATCTTTTTTTGATCTGGTTGTATTACTCAAAGGCCCCAAGTGTTTGAGTTCTTTCAACAACTTCTATTTTTGTGCTGCAGGAACAGATTTTTTCAATTTCACATCAAACACTGAATTCTGAATTTCTTCACCTTTGCTCTCTTTTTTCATTTTATTCTTCCAGGCATTTTGAGACACCTCTTTAACAGCAATTCTTCCCTCTTCTAATAGTTCTCCTTCTTCTCTATCCTCCTAGTCAACAGCCTTCCCTTCTTCATCAACTGTTAGAAGTAAAGAGAACAAATTCCTGTTGTCCACAGGAACATCCTCTATTGAACAATTATCTGCTGCCAACGCTTCTCTGTTCAAAGAATTATGGATCAATTCTTCACCCATATTTGAATCAGTAGTTATATGATCACTTGATTGATAGGGAGTACTAGAGTTCGTAGGTAATCCCAAAGGATTTATCTGAGTTCGCAAGCAACCCTTCCCATTAATGCTGGTACCATTCTTCTGTAAGATAGCCCGATCATAGCAGTTACTACTGCTGACATTCAGATTAATATTATCCACTGGAACAAAGATTTGTTCCATATTATCAGGAATTTCTTCCTCGACAGATCCCTCTTCTATTTTATTAGCCATCTCATCTAGAGTCCTTGGGATATTTTGTTTAGAGCTTTTATCAAAGTCCTTTTTCAAGATATCATGTACCTCCTGTTCAACACTAACAGGATTACTAGCTTTCTTAACATATCTGTTAGAAAAAGAATTAATCATCTTTCTACCCGGCTTGTAATTTCTCCTCTTCTTATTATTGACCATTATCCATGGTCCATAATTAGGTTCTTTCAAAACCTCTTGATCTTTACCCATATCATTTCTGCTACTGCTATCAACAGAAACCTTCATAATTTTTGTATTATTATTCTTCAGCTCACAATCATTTTCCATGTACCCAATCTTCCCACAACCAAAGCAGAAATTAGAAATCTTCTCATATTCCACCGGTTGGAAGAATCTTCCAGAAATGCTATCCACCCAAACACCTAATGGAAGGGGTTGATCCAGACTAATCCTTACACAAATTCTTGCAAACTCTCTTCTTCCCCAATGAAACATATTACCATCCAAGATAAGTGGTTTTCCAATCCTTGAAGCTATACATGCTACATTTTTCTCATCCCAACATTGCAAAGGTAAGTGGGGCATTCTAATCCAAATTGGAGAAGAAAGCCCCTTATTAGATTCAGTTGAAAATTCCCGTGTCTACTTCTCCATTCCTGAATGAACTGCTTATGACATTTCTTCTGATGAAAATGAGCATAAGAACCATCCTTTACCCAATGTAGTAAAGTGGAATTGACCAAATTGGTTCCATTGTCTTCTAAGCTCCCAAGAAACCATGTATGATGGTAAATTTCTTCCAAAGACTTTAATAACCAATGACTTAGATAGTTTCTTAGAGTTCATCTCTTCCATTTCCTCAATTAGCCTCACTGCTTTCCCATCTTCGGATAATACCACATCATTTTCAATAAAATTCAATTTTATGTATGGTTTATTACTCCATGGATTCACCTTTGCCAAGTTTACCGTGCTTTTAGGCAATTCCTCAAATACTTTACCTTCCTCCAATACTTTCTTCATTTCCAGCCTTGAATGTAAATTGTTGGTAACCAAATTCCGAGAATTCTCATTTATCACGCTACGACAAAGTCCAGGGATTGCATTTGAATTCCTGAATCGGTTAACAAAAATTTTCATTCCCGAGGTAGATGCCGTGTTGTCCGACGCCATTACAGAGGATTTCAGAGTCTTTGGAGTAACCATATCAATAGAATCCAATAATGCCTTACCTTTGCCTTAAACATACTTGATTAATGTAGGAGTTGGCTCTGATACCTCCTTTATCACCAGTGGTCCTTGTTGTTTCAATTTTGGATAAGACAATTCATTTTTTGCCAAATTTTTCTTTGACTTATCCATTGAAGAAGACGAACGATGGTATTCAACCTTTGATATCTCCATCTTCTTAAGAACTAGACCATTACCTGTTGCTGTTTCCCACCGATCAGTTACTGTTGAATTCCAACCACCATCAATAGCGTCGGGTGGTGGAGGCCGACGGCCATCCACCGACATTGACGAAGAACAGAAATTGCGAGAGTTGAATTTTTGAAAAAATGAACATTTTTTCTCTCACTAGAAAACAATCTTTTTAAAAGGATGTTAATGTTGATTAATCTCCAGGTTTGAAAATTTAAAATACCCAAATCATGTTTTTTTTTAAAAAAAAAACATTGTATTGATTGAAACAAACACCTAGAGCTTGGTATGAGAGGTTAAGCACTTTCCTACTTAAGAGATCTTTTGAAAAAGGAAGTGTGGACACCACTCATTTAATTTTCTAATGAATTCAATTTTATATTGCATTTCAAAATATAGCACTTATTAGATCAATATTTTAAGGATAATACATATTCTAAAAGAGATCAAAAACACTAAAAAAAAGGCAGGAAATTTTTTATTAATATCATAGTGAATGATATTACATTGAGCATGAATGATATCAATACACAGATATTTATAACACATAAAACATAAAAATAAAAAAAAAATTACTGAACATCACATCACATAAAATAAAAAAACATAAAAACCAACAATCACTTCACATTACATATGGTAGAGAGATTCATAAAAGAAGTACAGTCATCACTAAGAGGGACCCTGATCTGGAGGAGGTGCTTGGTTGAATATATTATAATAGCTATTAATCATAGCTAAATTCATGTTGACTGATTCAATTTGAGCTCTAACCCAACCCATATCCTGCTGATATTGATACTCCTGATACTAAAGATGAGTTTCAATCTGATCAAAACATTGATTAAAGTGGCTCTCAAGACGATCAAATCGCTGGACCATATTCTAAAAATTTTGACTACTAGCATGTGTGGGTGGATGTCTTCTCCTTTCTTCCTCAGACTCACTACTTTCAAATTTAGCATCTTTATTAAAGATAGCTCGGAATGATCCATCATTATAGTAGACAGGATTCTCTAAATTTTAAACAGGATGAACTAGTTCATACTTCTTTTCCAAAATGTAGGTCACAAGATGTCCTAAGGCTATATTCCTCTTTCTCTTGTGAGAGACATGGCCAATCTCTGAAAGTTTATACTTATAGTCAATGATCAGTTGAGCTTCATCTATAAGTTGGTTAGTAATAATCAGATATGTCACGATACAAAGAAGAGGTGTAATATTCACTCGATCACCAGCTTTAGGAATAATGGAAGTATGAAGAATATGCTGAATGATTCGGGAATTTCGGTTGAGAGAGGCCACCTTAGGCATATGACTTACTCCTCTAATCCCTCTAATAACTTGATTTATTGTAGTCCAGTCATAGTTGGAGGAAGAGGTCAAATTATGGGATTTAATCCCTTGAGTCCTTAAATTTAAAAATATCCCGAAGTCCTCATTTGTTATTTCAACCCTCTTCTTGAAAACATAAGATCTAATCACACTCTAGTCAGAATTAAAAGACATGTTTGTAAGGAAGTAGTGAAATATTTCCTTGTTGTAGAGGTGGATTAGAGTCAAAATAAGAGCAAACTGGGTAGAAGCAAAATGGTCCATCACTTTAAAAGTAAGTTGTTCCTGGAGAAAGACTCTAGAGGGAGTGATTTTTGCAGATACGAACCTAGGAAAAGACTATTCATTTTCTTTGGACAGAAAGTTTTCTCCTGGATTTCTAGAGGAATGACCCCTAGTCAATTCTTTAGCATGCCTAACACTCTTGCTTGAACTCTCTATAGAAAAGACTAAAGGGAATAGAAGATTGAAAAGGATTTTGAAGTGAATGAAGTTCGAGTTCTAAACACTTTCAATTTAAAGAAAAAATAAACTTTTGTACAAATAAAAAAATTTCGTCATGTACGATATAGGGTTCGTACGTATGAAATAAAATTTTGTATGTATGAATGAATATGTCCAAAAAAGAAACGGCTTTTCGTAAACATAAAAGTTGCAAGGCATCCTTTCGTATAGACTTTTGACCAAATGATTGTACAGACAAATAGGTGCTCGTCCTGTACGATCCATTATTTAAGATCATTTTTATGACGGTTTGAAACGTCTCTCACACAGAAATGCCACATGTTTGTATGTATGAACTGAATGTTCGTACGTACGATCAGAAATAAAAAATGATCTTATATGTATAACCATCTACATGCGTACATACGAATGCATACACATTGTCCGGACGATCTGTGGATCGTGCAGACGAACGTTAATGAAAAAACTAAAAAAACTGCATACAAACTGTTCAACTTCAACAATTAATAAGTTATAGAATCCATCCCGTACGAAGATATTTTTGTACAGACGAATGTCACACTTAGAAATTTTCATATCATTGCTCAAAAACATGAATTTTGATGTGAAAACATATAAAACAAATGGTCAAGAGATTATAAAATCAAACACGAACAAAAACTGAAAAACACATACAAAAAATTACAAAACCAAAATACACACTAACAAAATACATATCATTGTTGCAAAAATCTTTATTTAAGCATTCAAATCAATCACACCAAGTTTTATTATTAATGCACTGAAAGTATCTAAGGCTAGTGGTTTTGTAAAAATGTCTGCAAGTTGATTTTTAGTTGAAACATGATTGAGTTCAATTTCACCGTTGGATACATGATCCCTTATGAAATGATGCCTGATGTCTATATATTTGGTTATTAAATGTTGAATAAGATTTTTAAAAATACAAATATTTTTAAATTCTAAACATCCAAATCATGTTTTCAAATTGAAAATCTTGTTGAAACTTATCAATTATTAATTAGGTTGTTAGAGCTAAGCTTATGTCCCAACGGCTAACCAAGAGGGGAAGGGTGAATTGGTAATTTAAAATTTCCTCTTAAACCAATTTAAATTTATTGAATTTTTAGAAATAATTTTTTAATCATAGATAAGAATAAGAAAAAAAGAAATAAAATAAAAAAGCGATGAAAAAAATAAAAGTCATAATATTTATAGTGGTTCGGTCAAACACGACCTACATCCACTCCCTAAAGTCTCCCTCTTCATGTATTGCACTATTACCACAAGTGTCTTTCCTTTCGCCCCCACAGTAAGGCGAAGAAGACTTCACAAAAACTCTCTTCCTCCACTATCCGATGCTGTAGAGAACCGTCATCCTTTTACACCCTCTAAGTGTCGGCAGAGAACCGTCGGCTGTTCACACTCTCCAAGCGTAGGCAAAGAACCCTTCATCCTTTCACACTCTCCAAGTGAAGACAGAGAACCCTTCATTCTTTTACACCCTCCAACTGTAGGCAGAGAAACTTTGGCTGTTCACACTCCTCGAGTGTCAGTAGAGAACCGGATCTCCTTGAAAGATCTTCTCACAAGAAATCTAGCAGGACAAGATAAAAGAGTGAAGTAATAAATAACAAATAGAGATCCTTACCTTTGAGTAACCAAGTGAACTCTTCACACTCCAGTAGTAAAAACTCTCCTTCAAGCACTCTCTCTCACTCTCTCCTTTAATTTCCCTTTGATATGCATGAAGACCAAATGAAAAAAAGATTTCATGACAGTCTTAAGTGAAACTTTTATAAGAAAGACACGAAAAATTATCCATGAACTGTAATTTTTCAAATATGTATATTTATAATCATCTCGTACGATCTCATTTTGTACATGCAAACAGTGTAAAAACTGTTGTGTATGAACTCAATGTACATTGGTACGAACTACCTTTGTACCTGATCATCATCCTGTACGAACATGGTTCGTCCGATATGAACAATTATTCTCAAGGTTCATTGGAACAAAAATGTAGGATGGCCCATAATTTCAAAGAATAGAGGACATCATCTTTGGATGAATAGGTTAATTTGTCTGGATAAATAGTTCAAGAGCACAAGTCCAGAGGACATCATCTTGGGACGAATGTGTTAAATCATCTGGATGAAATTTTAGAGCATAAGTCTAGAGGACATCATCCTGGAATGAATGTGTTAAATCGTCTGGACGAACAGTTCAAAGCACAAGTCTAGAAGACATTATCCTGGGACGAATGTGTTAAATCTTCTGGACTAATAGTTCAAAGCACAAGTCCAGATGATATCATCCTGGGATGAATGGTTTAGTTTGTCTGGAAGATTAGGACTTAGAAAAATTTTCACCCGTTATGTTCATTCCATTGCTCTTTGGGGAGTATAACTGACCAGATCATCCCGTATGAACATGATTCATACTGTACAATCAGTATTATAAAATTATGAATTTTAAAGCTCTCTCCTAATGTGTGTGCTAAGTTACTCAATTGCAATCACACTCTCTCAGAATCAAATAAAAGAAAAATACATACTCCAAGTTACAAAATATTATAAGCAGATCTTGATTTGAAATCTTTAATAATTTTGAGTATGATTTTCCTGAAATGTTAGTATACACAAGAGCAAAAATAACTCTTCTAAAATGTGTTAGGAGAAAATAATAATATTTGGAAGCATTAAAACATACAAGTTGCAAGAATGTAAAATATTCAAAGCTAAGTAACAACTCTCCCAACAAAGGAGAAATTGAATTGAACAATGTTTCTATTGAAAATCAACTTGCATATATTTTTAAAAAATCAGTAGCCTTTGTTACTTTTAGCACATTAAGAATAAGGCTTGGTGTGATTGATCTTAATGTTTAATTAAATTTTTTTACAAACTTGATATGTGTCTTTGTTTGTTTTCTATTTTTGTATTTAATGTGCTTGTTTGTGTAAGTGGTTTTCCATTTTTGTTTTATATTTTGTGTGATTTTGAAATATTTTTAAAAATTTGATTTTCTGTTTCTGATCGATCGTGCAAATTTTTCTAAGTGTTTTATTCATACTGTATGAAATTATTTTCGTCCCATATGAATTTTGTAGCACATTAAACATGATTTTGGACTGATCATGTAAAGTTTTAATTTTCTTATACATATTATACTGTATGATTTTTATATCATCCAGGATGATTTGTATTACTTTGTATGTACGCATGTAGATAATTATATGGGCAAAATACTTATTATAATCAATCATACGTACGAACTTTTAGTTCGTACATACGAACCATGTGTCATTCGGTGTTGGGGACGAACCTAACCGTCTTTAAAATGATCTTAAATAATCGATCATCCCGGACGAACACCTGTTGATCTATACGATCATCTGGTCAAAAAGCTTATACGAAAGGACGCTTCATAACTTGCATAATTATAAAAATTATTTCATTTCAAACGTATTTGTTCATATATATAAAATTTATTTTTTCATGTACGAACCATTAGTATGAACCCTTTTTCATATGTATGAAAGATCATTTTTCTTTAAATAGGACAGCTTTATAATTCATTTTCATTCACTTCAATAGCCTCTTCCAATCCTTCTCAACTTAGTAATGACCAATTCTAGTAAGTGGGGTAGACTCACTAAGGGATCATCTTCTAGGAGTGGAGATAACAACTTTCTATCTAGGGAAAATGAGGATTCTCTCCTTAGGTTTGTCTCTACTAAAATTACTCCTTCTAGAAT
This sequence comes from Dendrobium catenatum, assembly GCF_001605985.2. NCBI lineage: Eukaryota > Viridiplantae > Streptophyta > Magnoliopsida > Asparagales > Orchidaceae > Dendrobium > Dendrobium catenatum. The sequence continues at coordinate 928,472 of NW_021318917.1, forward strand.
CACTAAGGATAAGATCTTATGAGAATAGGATAAGATTTTATGTCTTGAAGAAAAGGGTAGAAACCACTAAGGAACATTTGGGAACCATTTTGTATTTAAGAACTCAAGGAGTTAGATCCCACACAATGACTTCAAAATTTGATTTTGATTGGTCCGAAATAAACAAAGTTCTTTGAGGGAATGAGCAAGTAAGTTATTTACCTAAGGTCTATACTTTAAACCAAAATACAATGGTCATTCAGCATGTCCTTAAAACTTTTATTATTCCTAAAGCTGGTGACCGCATTAACATTACTCCTCTTTTGTCCATTATTACCTATCTTATCATGACTAAATAGTCTATAGATGAAGCCCAACTTATTTTTTATTATTCACGACTTTTCTAAAATTGGGCATGTCTCTCCTAAGAGGAAGAAGAATATTGTTTTAGGATACTTAGTGACCTATATCATAGAGAAGAAGTACAACCTTGTTCATCCCGAGCCTCTACTTGAATTGCCTATCTACTTCACTGATGCTTCATTTCGAGCGCTTTTTGAGAAAGGAGATAATACAATTGAGGATTCTAAGAGAGAAAGGGAGCACCAGCACCTACACCTGCACCTTCTCATGGACCTGACTTTCAAGAGATGGTCCAACGCTTTGACCAGCTAGAGAGTTATTTTGATCAGCGCTTTAATCAAATTCAGACTCACCTAAACCAGTAGGATGCTCAATACCAATATGACATGGGATGGATTCGAGGATAGTTTGAATCCATGAACACTAACGTAGCTATGTTGAATAGCTATTTTTCTATCTTCACCCATCCTCCTCCTCTAGACCAGGGCCCTTCAGATTTCTAGATATTCTTTTTGTGTGTTGTCTTTGTCAATCCTTTCAGATGTGTTTATCATTATGATGTTTTTGATGTTATATGTATTTGTCTTATTTTAGATCTTTGATTTTATTATGTTATCTTATTTTGAGATATATGATATTGATATCAGATGTACTTTATTGTATTAGATCTTCATATTGATATAAAAAAAGTTTTGTTTCGTTTTGTTGTTTTTGTTCTTTGTTTGAAATGTTAGTTTGCCTATATGATAATCCTTACTTAATTGATCTAAAAAGTGCTATAACATGAACAATAATATAAAAATTAATTTCATTATGAAATCTAATTTTTTAAAAATATAAGTTAATTTATAACTCAATCAAGTTAAGGATATCAATCTCATATTCTTTTTAGGCATACATAATTTAAATATTATAATTATAATTTTGATATCTTATTATTTTTTAAAATTCTCTTTTTAATATAATTATCTTTATACTTAGAGAAATTTGAGTTTTTAGATTTTTGATTTTAGAAATATCAATTAAAAAAAGGGAGAAATATACAAGTATAAAAAAATTGAAAGAATGCGCAATTATTCGCAAATTGAAAAGAGGCACAAAATTAGCCCAAATACAAAAAGATGCACAAAGTGTGCCACAAATATTTAAAAAAATACGCAATATCGCAAAATAAGTGTATTGATAATGTTCTTTTCTCTATCTTTTAATCTTCAAATTCAAATCAATCTAATGTTCAATTATATTTTGTATTGGAAATTGAATTTAATTAATCTTCATTTCGTCACTTTTCAAATAATTCTCCTTATCTAATTGTCTAGAAACTTTTATGACTTGATATATTTTTCTTATCTATGTTATTTTTAATTAAAATGTTTTGAATCTTTATTTTTATCTAATGGATATTAATCTTGTTATTGCACTTATATTTCAATCTCTTTCAAGATTAATTATGAAAGGTTTCTTATATGACTTCCTTCATTTCAACTTTCCCTTCTTCCTTCTTTTTGTTATTATCAAAAAAGGGGAGAGATATTGTTTGTTTGCATTTCATTTTTGTGTTTGTTTGTTTGGTTTGTTAGTGTTGTTTTATTTTATGTTTTAACTATTTTGTATGAGTTTGTGTGAGTTTATGAAAAATTAAAAAAAAAAAATGATTTGTATTAAAATAAATTCTCTTATATTCACGTGCTTATTCATTTAGGGGGAGTTAAGAAGAAATTTAGGATATTCAATTTTATTCAAATAATAATTATTTTATCATCATAAAAAAGGGGGAGATTGTTGAAATAGTTGCTAATTAGTTCTTGTCTATTTGATATTCTTACAACTTGTATGTTTTTTATGATTCTAAATATTATTATTTTGATTATTATTTCTTCTAATATATTTTGGAAGAATTATTTTTCTCATGTGTGTACTAATATTTTAGGGAAATCATACTCTAGATTATTGAAGACTTCAAATCAATATCAGTTTAGTGTTTATTGTAATTGAAGTTTGTATTTTTTTATTTTATTGAGTCTGAGAGAGTGTGATTGTAATTGAGTAAATAAGCACACACACCGGGGGAGAGTTTAAAATTAACATTTTTTAAATAGATCGTATTATATGATATTAATTCATACGGGATGATCTGGTTAATTTTTTTTCTTGACGAGTACTCTAACGAACAGAAATGAAAATTTTACTAAGTATGGATCGTACTGTATGATCCTAGTTCATACATGCCTTCTAGGGTACGAAATGGACGGGTCTTTGTTCGCTCAAAAATAATTTTTTTCTTAGTATAAATCATACGAGATAATCACAGTTCTTACATACTTTCACGAGTATGAAATTGACGGGTCCATTCTCGCTCAAAAATAATTTTTCTAAGTATGAATCGTAATGTACAAACCTAGTTCGTGCATGCCTTCCAGAGTACAAAATTGAGAGGTCCCATTTTGTCCCGACATTTTATTCAGACGAATTTGAAAAAAATTTATAACGATCATACCAGATGATGATGTCATTATGCGTACGTCATCTATAATACAAAATATTGGGGTTCTTTTTTGTACAAATGAATTTTGAAAAAAATTGACTGTTCGTCCTGGACGAACTTGGTTCATACCGGATGATGATCAGGTACAAAATGATTTCGTATCGATTCATAATAGGTTTCTATGCAATATTATTTGAACTATTCATACATATGAAATTTGATCATATTGTATGATCGTGTACGCTCAAAATTGTAAAATTAAGTTTTCTGGCAATTTTTTGTGTCTTTTGTATAAAAGGTCCACTAAAAACTGACGTAAAAAATCTTGTTTTCATGATTTTTCAAGGGCAATTAAAAGAGAGAGTGTGAGAGAATGTTTGAGAGAGATTTCTTGCTAGTGGAATGTGAAGAGTTTACAAGGTTACTCAAAGGTAAGAATCTCTGTACGATTTGTGTTTTTCACTCTTCCTCTTATCTTTCTTGATTGCTCGTGAGAAGATCTTTGAAGAAGATATGATGCTCTACCAACACTTGGAGGGTGTAAAAGGATGATGGTTCTCTACCGACACTTGGATAGTGTGAACAGTCGATGATTCTCTGTTGACACTTAGAGAGTGTGAAAGGACGACAGTTCTTTACTTGCACTTGGAGAGTGTAAAAGGATGGCGGTTCTCTACCGCACTTGGGATTGGTGGAACATAGTTTTATAAAGGTTTCTCTACCTTACTGTGGGGGCAAAAGGAGAGACACTTTTAGTAATAGTGCAATACCTGAAGAGGGAGTCTTCAAGGAGTGGATGTAGGTCATATTTGACCGAACCACTCTAAATCTTTGTGTCGTTTAAATTTCTGCAATTTATTTACTGAAAGTTTTTTTTTCTGTGTTTGAAAAATTTGTTTTCAAATATCATTAATTAACTTGCTATGAATGTTTAAAGGTTTTTAATTTTTTAAATCCAAGAGTAACTTTTTAAAATTACCAATTCACGCCCCTCTTAATTAGCCTTGGAACATTAGATTAGGTTTAACAACCTAATCAAGATTAAACACCTAGTAAACAAGATGAAGATGAAGGGTAAGTTGAGAGTTGTTTAAATGGATAGCCGACATTGATCCCCTTTGTACATATATATAGTCCATTTATTAAGTATTAGAGTGACTTAATGATTTTAGAATTCAAAAATATTGGACTCATTGGATTCATTTCTTTGAGTCCCTCAATTTGAATGTAAGTATGACATGTTTGGAAATTATTTAGTAATCCAAACTATAGTTTGAACCTTCCAAATATGCATTGAGTCTTTAATTTGGACCCATTTTGGGTTGAGATTGAGTCAAATTTGGTGTCGTTGGGTTTATATTTTTAAGATGTTAAGTTCGATAATAAGTTTGCAGAAATCAGAGTTAAGATAGTCCCCAATTTAATTTTTAAAGTCTCGAACTTGATTTTTCCTCAAGATTCATGCTCGATCAAGATATTTTTTAATGATATATATATATATATATATATAATTTTTATGTATTTATATGTCTAATATATAATTTATATATAATTAATTTTTATTAAATTTTATTAGTCCTGAAATATTTATGGACGTAGAGAGAGATAAAGTTTAGCGTCTAAGCTTTATATGAAAATTAAACTCACAAATAGTTAGAAAATATGAGAGCATCAATCACAAGAGACACCATAATTTTTATGTGGAAACCCCATAAAAGGAGAAAACCAGAGGGTCTAACCCAGTTTGAATGAATCCATTAATGTTTGCAATTGATTACAAATGAGGCCCTTCCTTAGAAGGATGATATTGGCTCGATGTAGCAAATATACATCATACAGAGTATATTATATGATGGGAGTTGGAAGAATAGTGTTGATATGTTTATTTGGGTGTTTGGATCATAGTCGACAAGCAATATAGATTGGAAGGACCGTAGTCGAATGATAGTGTTTGGAAGGACTGTAGGTTGACGACAGAGGTTAGGAGGACCATTTTTGGGCAATGGTGGTCGGAACAACCATAGTAGGTTTGTTATGATGGTCCAAAGGATTATTGTAATCAGGCAACGAAGGTCAGGCTGTGGTCAGTGGACTAGCATAAATTCGATGGTGGTCGGTGGACTAGCGAAGTCTAGAGGTGGTAGGCAAAATGGCAAAAGTTTGGCGGTGGTTGGTAGACTCGTAGAAGTCTGTCTATGGTCAGGAAGAACTCCGACAATTTTTGGCTGACGGGAAGAAGTCTGGCACTGGTTTGAAAGAACTCCAGTGGTGGTTGGCAAATGAACAAAAATCTAGTAGTGGTCTGCAGATTGGGGAAAGTCTGACGATTATTGGTGGACAAGCAGAATTCTGACGGTGGTCAACGAACTAGCAGAAGTCCATCGGTAGCATAGAAGAACTCTGTCGGAGGTCGGAGGATGGGCTGAAGTCTGAAGTTAGTTAGGAAGAACTCCAATAGTTATGGACGGATGGTCGTGAAAGTTATCCTGGACTTGGCTTCCTCTTGATCGTCCGATCTTCGATTCCTGAAAAGTTAGAAGCAACAAGTAGTACAAGAGAAACAGTGTTTGTCAATCATCAAAACATACGACATGCAAAAGTAGATTTGTAACAGGTCGAAAGTATGACAGTGGTCGATAAACTTGCAGAAGCTCATCGGTGGTCAGGAAGAACTCGGGTGGTAGTCTGTAGACAAGTAAAATTCGGGCGATTGTTGGGAAGAACTATATCGATGATCGGTAGACTGACAAAAGTCTGATGGTGGTTAACAAACTAGCAGAAGTTTGATAGTGGTCGAGAAGAACTCTGGTGGTGGTTGGCGGACGGGCGAAAGTTTGACGATGGTCAAGAAGAATTTCAGTAGTGATCAACGGACAAGTAGAAGTTTGGCGGTGGTGAGCAGACTATGGGAAGTCCGACGGTGGTCGTCGGACTAGCAAAAGTTCATCAGTGGTTGAGAAGAGCTTTGGTGGTGGTTGACGTAAAGGCGGAAGCCCGGTAGTGGTTGAAAACAAGTTAGCTTCCAACTTCTTCCCTTATCCCCTCCTTTTTTTACGTGAAAAATGTGGAGCTATTTATAGTTTTTTTTAGAGTGTCATGGCTTATAAATATGAGGAGGACCAAGGTCAAAAGGGGAGTGGTCTTGATGGATGGACAATTTTTATCCCCTTGATCATGGATGGTTTATTGGTAATTTGTATTTCTTAATAATATTAGAATTTGCTAATATTTGCCTTGTTAGATTTGTCAGATCAAGTAACTCGATTCCACTTTAAGCATGTCACATTTAGAATTCATTTGTAATATAAATTATGGTTCGAATTGTCAAAAAGTACTTTGAGTCTTTGATTTGGACCCATTCGAGTGTTGCAAATCTATTTTTTTCAAAGAATATAATTTTGATGATAGTAAACACTTCTATTTCTCTACGAATGTCTTGCCTACTAACATTTCAGGTCGACAAGATCAAACTACAATTTGAACCAGCTCAAGATTGGGTAGACTAGGTCTGAGTAAGTTTGTAAACTTTTTCCTTTCTTGAGTATATTATAAATGATGTGGTTCCTGATGCTAAGTAACCTTTCACATGCACATATGGGGGAAAATTTATGTCTGATTTTAGTGTTCTCTATTTTTGGTCACATCAATCGGGATGATCCACAAATCGACCTGGATGATTTGTTAAAAATAAAAACCCTAATTAGGGCATTCTGGTAAAGGCAGTCGTGATTAAGTGCTTTGTCCAAGATAATATTAATATCGGCTAGGATGATAGGCTCAAATCAGAAAGAATCAGTTGCAATATCTATTTAGGTTTTATTTATTTTTGGATATTGTCCAGAACATTGTCTTGAATGATGAAACATAATTATGCTTAAATTAATATAGTTATTAAGAAAAGAAATTAAGATTTGATTGCTCGATCAAATTATCCTAGATGATCGCAGGATCAGTCAGGATGATCAGTTACAAAAATCATAATTATTCCTGGACGATCAACATCGGCCACCTTCTATTTAGGGTGATGGTTTGGACGATTTTCACAAATTCGAACTAATCATCCAAGATGAATGTGAGATTGGCCTAGATGATCAAGCTATTTTTTCATCGTCCAGATATCCTTTTAGTGATTATATAAATGATATTTAATGACTTGTACTAATCGTACAGGACGATATCTTATTGTCCTGGATGATATGAATTAAAACCTTATGATCATCCCAAATCGTCAGGGCTGATTGAGAGAAATTTGTACTGATCCGCCAGGACAATAAAGTCGGTTTATATAAATTAAGAGTTATTCTGAAACTCTTTTATTTAAGAGCTCTTATTCTACCCAAGAGATTATTTTTTGCTACTATCTTGGCCTGAGTGAGCCTAGAGGAGAGAGAGAGAAAGGGACAGAGAGAGATGATCTTGTGAGGGGGAGTTCATGAGGGGTTTCATAAAGGTTGCTCCAAGCAAGAATCCAAGACATCTTCTTCGATCATCATCCTTTGTTCTTTGAGGTTTGAGAGAGGTCCACTTCAGCAATCAATCAAGATTCTTTGCCTTTTTCAGGAGGAAGCAAAAGGAGTTGGGTTCTCTGCCTCACTGGTGTCGGTAGAAAGGAGATTTTATACAGGCTTCTCAGCCTTGCTGTGGGAGTAAAAGGAGAGTCACTGAGTTTAGTGCAATACTCGAAGGGTGCATCCAGGGAGTGGACGTAGATCAAGTTGACCGAACCACTATAAATTTCTGTTTTCTTTACTACTGCTTTTTCTGCATTTAATTTCTGCACATTAAATTTCTTTCTAGTGAATTTTGGTTTGGTTGAGTTTTTGTTTTTTGATTGAAAGATTTTTAAAATACCAATTCACCCTTCTATTAGTTAGCTTGGGCTAGTTCATAAGAGCTTAACATTCCTAACGAACTCTTAAGTGGTATCAGAGCAGGCTTTATAAAATCAAATTTTTGAAAACTTTTAAATATTGATCCATGGCTAACTCTGGCAATCATAATACTGTGGAAGGGAATTCTATTACCCGATCACCTTTGTTTGACAATATTCCTTTTGATTCTTGAAAAACTCACATGTCCACTTTTTTATAATCGATTGACTATCTCAAGTGGATGCTTGTTAAGGATGGTTATACACCTCCTCCTCGTGAAATTAATGTCATTAAAATTGAACTTTCTTTTACTGAATAGACTTTTGATGAAATAGATTTAGCACAACTTAATGTGAAATATTTAAATTATTTTTTTTGTGCTTTGAAATATAAAGATTATGTTGAAACTTGTTAATTATGAATTAGGTTTTTAGACCTAAGCTTATGTCCCAGGGGCTAACCAAGAGGGGGGTGAATTGATAATTTAAAAATTTTCCTCTTATTTTTAAATAGATAAAAACTTATAGTGAATTTTTTGAAAAAGATTTTTCAACCATAGATCAACAGAAAACAGTAAAGTAAAAAATAGCAAAAAATAAAAGACATAAGATTTATAGTGGTTCATTCAAACATGACCTACATCACTCCCTGAAGTATCCTACTTCATGTATTGCACTCTTACCATTTAGTATCTCTCTTTTTGCCCCCACAATAAGGTGGAGAAGCCTTCACAAAAACTCGCTTCCACCACTATCCGATGCGGTAGAGAACCGTCATCCTTTTACACCCTCTAAATATAGGCAGAGTACCTCCTGTTGTTCATACTCTCAAAGTATAGGCAGAGGACTTCCCGTTGTTCACACTCTCCAAGTGCAGGTAGAGAACCTTTCGCTGTTCACTCTCTCCAAGTATAGGCAGAGAACCTTCGTCCTTTCACACTTCTCTAAGTGTAGGCAGAGAACCCTTCATCCTTTCACACTTCTCCAAGTGTCGGCAGAGAACCAGATCTCTTTGAAAAGATCTTCTCACAAGAAATCTGGAAGGACAAGAGAAAAGAGTAAAACAATCACAATTCACAAATGAAGATCCTTTCCTTTGAGTACCAAGTGAACCCTTCACGCTCTAGTAGTAAGAATCCTCCTTCAATTACTCTCTCACACTCTCTTCTTCAATGTCCCTTCAGAGTGCACGAAGACAAGTAGAAAAAAAGATTACAAGACAATTTTAAGTGGACCTTTTATAAGAAAGACACAAAAAACTGTCAAAAAATTACAATTTTTCAAATCTGTATGTACTCGATCGACCCGTACGATCGCATTTCATACGTACAAACAGTGTAAAAATTGTTGCGTACGAACTCAATGTGCATTGGTACGAATGCCTTTATACCCAATCATCATCCCATATGAACATAATTCGTCTGGTACGAACAGTTATTTCCAAGCTTCGTTGGAACGAAACTACAGGACGTTCCATATATTTTAAGGAGCAGAGTACATCATCCTGGGATGAATGTACAAGATCGTCTGGATAATTAGTTCAAAGCAAGAGTCCAGAGAACATCGTCTTAGGATGAACAGGGTAAAATCGTCTGGGCAATTAGTTCAAAGCATGAGTACAGAGAACATCGTCCTGGGAGGAACATGGTGAAATTGTCTGGATGATTAGTTCAAAGCATAAGTCCAGAGAATGTCATCCTGGGACTAATGGACAAGATTGTCTGGACGATTAGTTCAAAGCATGGATCATGAGAACATTGTCCTGGGACGAATGGACAAGATCGTCTGGACGATTAGTTTAAAGCATGAGTACAGAGAACATCGTCCTGGGACAAGTAGGGTAAAATCATCTGGACGATTAGGACTTAGAAAAAATGTTTGCCCATTCTGTTTGTTTTATTACTCTTTGGAGAGTATAACTGATCTGATCGTCCAGTACGAACATAGTTCATCCTGAACGATCAGTATTTTAAAATTTTTTACATTTAAAAATCTTCCCCAGTGTGTGTGTGCTAAGTTACTCAATTACAATCACACTCTCTCTGCTAAGTTACTCAATTTGAGTTCAAAACCTTTCAATTTAAAGAGAAAATGAACTTTCATATGAACGAAAATAATTTTGTCCCGTACGATATTGGGTTCTTACGTACAAAACTTATTTTGTATGGACAAATGAATGGGTCAAAAAAAGAAACGGCTTTTCATAAACAAGCAAGTTACGAGGTGTCCATTCGTACAGACTTTTGACCATACGAACATACAGATGAATAAGTGTTTGTCCGGGATGATTAATTATTTAAGATTATTTTTATGAAAGTTTGAAACATCCCCCACATTGAAGTGCCACGTATTCGTATGTACGAACTGAACGTTCGTACGTACGATTAGAAATAAAGAAACTGATCTTATCTGTATAACCATCTGCATTCGTACATACAATTGAATACATATCGTCCGGACGATCGCCATAATAGTACAAACAAACTGTATATAAAAAAATGAAAAACTGCATGAAAACTGTTCAAATCAACTATTAATACGCTACACGATTTGTCATGTACGAAATAAATTTTGTACAGACGATTGTCACTCAAATTTTTCATACCATGCTCAAAAACAGGAATTTTTGATGTGAAAAAAAATATTGTTTCATACACAAATTTTTCATACCAACAATCAAAATAATAAAATTCAAAATCATACGAACAAAAAATAGAACATGTACGAAAAAACACAAAATTAAAAACACACTTACAAAACACATATCAATGTTGCAGAGACTTGTATTTAAGCATTCAAATCAATCACTCCAAGCCTTGTTCTTAAGGTACTGAAAGTATCAAAGGCTAGTGATTTTGTAAAAATGTATGCAAGTTGATTTTCTGTTGTAATATGAATGAGTTCAATTTCTTCTTTGGATACATAATCTCTTATGAAATAATGAATGATGTCTATATGTTTGGTTATTGAATGTTGAATAGGGATTTTAGAAATGTAAATAGCACTAGTGTTATCATAATAAATGTGAATAGTGCCTATTGTTAATCCTAAATCAATCAATTATTATTTCAACCAAAGTACTTGTGCCACATAACTTCCTAAGGCAATGTATTAAGCTTCAGCACTAGATAGGGCTACTGAATTTTGTTTCCTACTGGACCAAGAGACTAAGGAATTTCAAATAAATTGACATGTTCCAGAAGTGCTCTTTCTATCAACCCTATAACCTTCAAAGTCTGAATCTGAATATGTAATTATTTCAAATGAAGAGTTAAATTTAGGACATCAAATTTCTATGTTTTGAGTTCCCAACAGATACCTTAAAATCCTTTTCACTGCTATCAAATGTGATTCTTTTGAATCTAATTGAAATCTAACACATAAATAAAAACTAAAAATGATATCGGGTCGGCTAGATATTAAGTAAAGCAAAGATCCAATTATCCCTCTAAATTTTTTTTATCAATAGATTTTCCCTTACTGTCCTTATACAACTGAATTGAGGAACTCATATGTGTACTAACAGGTTTAACATTATCTATTTCATACTTTTTGAGCATGTTCTTAACTTACTTTGATTGACTAAGAAATGTACCCTCCCCAATTTGCTTAATGCTAGAACCTAGAAAGTAACTCAAATCTCTAATTAAACTCATCTTGAATTCACTACTCATTAATTTAGAAAAATCATCACAAAGATTTTTTTTGTAGATCCAAAGATGATATCATCAACATAAATTTATACAATGAGTATATCCTCTCCCATAATTTTTAAAAAGAGAGTTATGTCAACACTTCCTTTTTCAAAACATCTCTCAAGTAGGAAGGTGCTCAATCTCTCATACCAAGCCCTAGGTGCATGTTTCAATACATATAATGCATTTTTCAATTTTAAAATATGATTTGGGTGCTTAGAATTTTCAAAGTCTGAAGGTTGTTCTATAAAAACATCATCTTGAATTTTCCAATTTAAAAAGGCACTTTTAACATCCATTTAATATAATTTAAATTCTCTAAAATAGGTAAATGCTAACAAAACTGTAATTGCTTCAAGTCTAGCTACAGGGGCAAAAGTCTCCTCAAAATTACTGTAAAACCCTTAATAAAAAAAACTGATTTATTTGAGTGTTGTTAGTCCAGATGAACTGGCCTTAGTCCCGGACGAACTGAAGGAAATTGTGAAGAATCTGTCATTTTCGTCTGGACGAACCTGTAAGGGTCGAAACGAACCGTCGGGATGAACCAACAGAGAGCATCGTCCAGGGATGAAATAATTGGAATTAATTTTTGTCTGTACGATCAGTGTCCAGAGGAGTTCGTCCCGGGATGATCTGAGCATTATCCTAGACTATCCTGTTTGATAAGTATCCGATTTGAGATATTTTGGATCATTTTGAAGAAACGGAAAAGGCAAGAGAGAGAAAGAGAAGGAAAGAGAAGGGAAAGCTTGATTTTGGAGGCCGCGGAGCGCTTTTTGTCCGACGACGCAGTTGGAAGATTTGTTTGTCTCGCAGTAAGAATTCCGAATCCTATTTCTAAGTTCGAAGATTTCGAGTTTTGATAATTCTGTGCTTAGTTTTGTGTTTCCGTTGCCAAAAAATGTGCATAATTTTGTATTGACGAAAGTTTTACCGCACAACTTTTGATATGTTTATGATATGATATTTTTACATGATTTGAGTATTTTTTGTAAAGTTTCTACAGGTTATTTTGAGTTTTGTGCGATTTTTATCGAAAAGGAAATTATCAGAATGTTGAAAAATATTCCTTCAGTACAAGTAAAGCTTTGAAACGTTATTTTATTTGATTTCTGGTAATTTGGTAATTTTTGGGAATTATGCATTTTGAAACGACGTCTGTCTGCTATATGATATTTTAAGTGGTTTTTCTATATTGAGCTAAATGGAATTTATTGATTGCAATACTTCGTTGATATGCATACAAATGTGAATATATGATTGAATTATTATTATTGTTACTGAAAGACAAGTGATGACTGGTTGAACCGTTGGTTGGAGATTGATTTGACCTGTACAGGATGGTGGGCCGATGGGCTTTCCTTTAAAAAGGGTTTGGCGATATCCTCTATTGATCATTAATATAATGATTGGAAGTCATAAGGAGATTATTATGCCGACGAGTGGCCGACGGGCACAGAGTGACGACTCTTATTGAGCCAACGGATATAATGACACAACGATACATCGATACCAAAAAATGCCTTAATAGCCAGTGATTGTACTTGTTCAGTAAGACTACTGTACTGAATTGCATGTGTATGGTATTGACCTATTGATCTCATTATGGATTCATGGATTTATATATACAACAAATTTGTATTCATATTTATTTATTGATGGATTTACGAATTTACTGTTACTATACGATTTCATTGATATTACATAATGTACATGTCACTGAACATTGATATTGATACTGATACTGATATGGATATCGATATTGCATTGACTTATTGATACTATGGACATGGATACTATTGATTCATTGATACTGATTCATTGATATTGACTCATTGATACTATTGCTTCAGTGATACACCGTATTAAACTGCTGCATGTGATTCATTGACTGATATGGAATAGGTTTTACGTACTGTATTGATTTGATTTAAATTGTTCTTGCGATGTATTGGTTTGATTATTTATATGATTTCATACCAATTGATATTATTGACCAGAGATGATTGATTTGATTGATTCCATTGATACGATGTTAATTTAACTGCTATTATCAAGTCGATGATTTTCTCTATCGATTTGATTAGATTCTTACGAGATTTGATGTATGTATTAATTTATTGAATTTTATGAATTTCTTCCTACTGTTTATCAATTCTTTTACTGATGATTGTGAATTGTATCGATCATGCATTGATTACTGATGTCCGTATGTGCTGCATAGATTCACTGATCATTTGCAATTGACTGTTATGGATTTGATGGACTGACATACATATTATTTCAATACCATGCTTTGATTTTAGTTGTAGGTATTAGGTGACCTGCTGGGCTTTTTGAAGCTCATTATATGTGGTTAATATTTTTAGGTCAGAGCAAGGGAGCAGGAGATTGAGATTGATCAAGAATCCTCAGGTTTTTGTTCTTTTTGGTTATAGTGATTCTTTTGTACTCAGGACAGGAAAGATTTCATTTCATGTGATCATTATGTAGAACCTGAGTATTGTATATGATCTTTTGGGATATGAATAGAATTTTACATTAATGTTTTAAATTATAGAATTTTGTTAGACTGTTTGTTATTGATTGAAGACTATAGATAGCTCTGGTAAATGATTGATGGTTTTAATGGATTGACAGAAATTCTTTCCAAGTTAGATCTTGGGGCGTTACAATTAGTGGTATCAGAGCATAGTTTTTGGAAGAATTGATTATTACTAGAGTTATAGGATTTGATTGAGAGTTGGGTAGAATTGGTAGTTTTGAGTGCATCGTTTTGCATACATAGTCGCATGTGTGTATCATTCCGATTATACTAAACTGTGCAAGTGAAAATGTAAATGGATAATTTAGAATCAAGTGTACCAAATGAGCAATACAGTGCAACTCCAGTACCTTCAGAAAGTATGATGCAGTTGGCCACTGTTATATCACAAGTCATGGGTGAAACACAGAGTAAGATGACTGGATGTAAAGAGGAAGAAGTAGAAAAGCATTTACAGATATTTCATAAGCTGAAGCCTCCGTTGTTCAAAGGAGTTATGGAACCTCAGGCTGCTGAAGATTGGATAATGAGGATAGAAAATATCTTTGACAGTATGCAGTGTCTGAAAAATTGAAAGGTACCTTTAGCTGTGTTTCTGTTTGAAGGAGAAGCAGAGAGATGGTGGATTGGACAGCAGAGAGAGAAATTTCAGGGGAAGACAAATGCTGAGATCACTTGGGATGAGTTCACTATAGTGTTCCGGATGTGGTTTGTACCTCCGTCAGCCCAATGACAAATGCAAGAAGCTTTTATTAAGTTGGAGCAAGGATGCAAGACAGTGATACAGTACGAGGCTGAGTTTACTGCACTTGCTAGGTACGCTTCTCATTTGATCCCTACTGCTGAAGAAAAATGCTATAGATTTCTACAAGGTTTGAATAGAGAGCTGAGACATCCGCTAGTACCCTTACGGATTCATGAGTTTTTTGAGTTGGTGGAACGAGCCAGACTGATAGAGATTGATTTGGCAGCACCAACATCAAGATATGATGTCAGTAGTATGAGGAGCAGAGATGAACCGAGTAGAGAAAGAGATAAAGATAAGAGAAGCAAGTATGGTGATTCGAGGGGATCTGTATCTGCATCGGTAGCATCTTCTGGTAGCTACAGTGAGTGCATTCATTGTGATCGACGACATGCATGTCGATGTTACTTATTGACAGGGCAATGTTTTCATTGTGGACAGCAAGGACATAGAGCAGCAAATTGTCCTCAGAAGGAAATTGGAGGAAGAACTGATTCTGGCACAGGACATTCTGGACGTACTGTAGGACAGAGGACTGTTGGCTCAAGAGCATATAATGAAAGATCAACAAACAGGATGAATGATAGAGCTGTCAGTGATAGTCAGAGGGAGACATTGCACCATGATCTATTGCACCTACTCCAGTGATGCCACGTGTATACAGTTTACAGCATTATGAAGATCAACGACGACCTAAAAGTTCTGCTGGTAAGATTATTTGACTAATTGATTGATTGACATATGATCATGCATAGTGACATGTGATTGAATTAATTGGATGTTGTATGGATTCCGACAAGTTTTAATTTTGATTCTGATTCGATTTGATTTTTTATTGGAGTTTTGATTGGATGGATTTGTTTTGTATTGAATTTGCATTTGAACCCTTAAGGGAAATGTCGACGACGACATTTTTCTTAAGGTGTGTAGATTGTAAAACCCTTAAAAAAAAGCTGATTTTTTTGAGTGCTGTTAGTCCGGACGAACTGGCCTTAGTCGCAGACGAACTAAAGGAAATTGTGAAGAATCTGTCATTTTTGTATAGACGAACCTGTATGGGTCGGGACGAACCGTCGGGATTAACCGAACAGAGAGCATCGTCCAGGGACAAAATAATTGGAATTAATTTTTGTTTGTATGATCCGTGTCCAGAGGAGTTCATCCCGGGACGATCTGAGCATCGTTCTGGATGATCCTATTTGATAAGTATCCGATTTGAGATATTTTGGATCATTTTGAAGAAAGAGAAAAAGGCAGGTGTGAGAAAGAGAAGGAAAGAGAAGGAAAAGCTTGATTTTGGACGCCGCGGAGCGCTTTTTGTCCGACGACGCAGTTAGAAGATTTGTTTGTCTCGCAGTAAGGATTCTGAATCCTATTTCTGATTTCAAAGATTTTGAGTTTTGATAATTCTGTGCTCAGTTTTGTGTTTTCGTTACCGAAAAATGCTCATAATTTTGTATTGACGAAAGTTTTTCCGCACAACTTTTGATATGTTTCTAATATAATATTTTTACACGATTTGAGTATTTTCTGTAAAGTTTCTACCGGTTATTTTGAGTTCTGTGCAATTTTTATCTAATAGGAAATTATCAGGATGTTGAAAAATGTTCATTCAGTACAAGTAAAGCTTTGTAACGTTATTTTATTCAATTTCTGGTAATTTGGTAATTTTCGAGAATTGTGCATTTTGAAACAACGTCTGTCTACTATACGAAATTCTAAGGGGTTTTTCTACATTGAGCTAAATTGAATTTATTGATTGCAATACTTCGTTGATATGCATACGAATGTGAATATATGATTGAATTATTGTTATTGTTACTGAAAGACAAGTGAAGACTGGTTGAACCATTGGTTGGAGATTGATTTGACCTGTACAGGATTGTGGGCCGACGGGCTTTCCTTTAAAAAGGGTTTGGCGATATCCTCTATTGATCATTGATATAACGATTGGGAGTAATAAGGAGATTATTATGACGACGGGTGGCCGACGGGCACAGAGTGACGACTCTTATTGAGCAAACGGATATAACAACACAACGATACATCGATACCGAAAAACACCTTAATAGCTAGTGATTATACTTGTTCAGTAAGACTACTGTACTGAATTGCATGTGTACGGTTTGACCTATTGATCTCATTATGGATTCATGGATTTATTGATATTGATGAATTTGTATTGAGATTTCATTATTAATGGATTTACGAATTTACTGTTACTGTACGATTTCATTGATATTGCATATTGTACATGTCACTGAACATTGATATTGATACTGATACTAATATGGATATCGATATTGCATTGACTTATTGATACTATGGACATGAATACTATTGATTCATTGATACTAATTTATTGATATTGACTCATTGATACTATCGGTTCATTGATACACCGTATTGAACTGCTGCATGTGATTCATTGATTTATATGGAATAGGTTTTACGTACTGTATTGATTTGATTTCAATCCTTCTTGCGATGTATTGGTTTGATTGTTTATATGATTTCATACCAATTGATATTATTGACCAGAGATGATTGATTTGATTGATTTCATTGATACGATGTTAATTTAACTGCTATTATCGAGATGACAATTTTTCTCTATCGATTTGATTGGATTCTTATGAGATTTGACGTATGTATTAATTTATTGAACTTTATGGATTTCTTTCTACTGTTTATCGATTCTTTTACTGATGATTGTGGATTGTATCGATCATGCATTGATTAGTGATGTCCGTATCTGCTGTATAGATTATCTGATCATTTGCAATTAATTATTATGGATTTGATGGACTGACATGCATATTATTTCAATACCGTGCTTTGATTTCAGTTGCATGTATTAGGTGACCTGCTGGGCTTTTTGAAGCTCATTATATGTGGTTAATATTTTCAGGTCAGGGAAAGGGAGCAGGAGATTGAGATTGATCAAGAATCCTCAGGTTTTTATTCTTTTTGGTTATAGTGATTCTTTTATACTTAGGACAGGATAGATTTCATTTCATGTGATCATTGTGTAGAACCTGAGTATTGTATATGATCTTTTGGGATATGAAAAGAATTGCACATTGATGTTTTAAATTATAGAATTTTGTTAGACTGTTTGTTATTGATTGAAGACTATAGATAGCTCTGGTAAATGATTGATGGTTTTAATGGATTGACAGAAATTCTTTCCAAGTTAGATCTTGGGGCGTTACAATTAATCCCTTTAATCCGATTATACTCCTTAGCCACCAATCTAGCCTTATTTCTAATGACTACTCCTGAGTTATTCATTTTGTTCTTGAATACCCATTTAGTTCCAACTACACTTTGATACTTTGGCCTTGTAGTTAATTCCCAAACTTCATTTCTTACAAATTGATTTAATTCTTCTTGCATTGCTAATATCCAAAATTCATTTAAAAGTGCTTGATCAATATTTGTGGATTCTATCATTGAAATAAAAGCTGAATGATTGACTTCTTTGTTCAGTTCATGCCTAGTCCTAACACCCGCACTAGGTTCACCTATAATCAATCTTTCTTTGACTCACCCCTTCCTCGTAAGCAATTAATGATCCAAGAAAATTGTCAATAGAATAAATATTTAAATCTTTAGACTCTATAATCGTAGTTATTTCAGCATCATAAGTAGTAGGTAAAAAATGAAGTATTTTATTAACCATTTCTATATTCGTTAGTTCCCTACCTAATGCATGTAAAGAGGTGACTATTTGTGTAAATCTTGTGTACATGTCAAAAATGGATTCATTGGATTTCATGTGAAACAATTCATAATCATTCAAAAAGATATTATGTCTGGATTGTATAAATTCATTAGTCCCCTCATAAGTTATACAAAGTCTATCACATATGTCCTTTCAATTCTTATAAGTAAAAACCCACATGTAATCTTCAGATTTAATAGCACAAAAGAAACTATTCAAGTATTTAGTATTAAGTTATACTATGTCACATTCTTTTACTGTCCAGTTCGCAAAGGGTGTTTAACCTCTAACTCCGTTAACAAATCTAGTTGATTTTGTATACACTTCATGAACTAAGATTCACATACGGTAATTAAGTGACTATAAAAATATAGACATGCGTATTTCCAAAAATCAAAAGGAATATTGTCGAACAATGGAGGTCTAGTTATAGAGAAACCTTCAGGTGTGTTTTAGTTTCTAAATGTACCTGTGGTCGTCAATCAAAAAGTAGTCTAAACTTATGATTTTGAAACTAAGCTCTAATACCATTTGTTAAAACTTGTTAATTATGAATTAGGTTATTAGACCTAAGCTTATGTCCCAGCGGCTAACCAAGAGGGGGGGTGGGTGAATTGATAATTTTAAAATTTTTCTCTTATTTTTAAACCGATAAAAACTTATAGTAAATTTTTTGAAAAAGATTTTTCAACCACAGATCAATAGAAAACGGTAAAGTAAAAAAATTGCGAAAAATAAAAGACACAAGATTTATAGTTGTTCGGTCAAACACGACTTAAATCCACTCCCTGAAGTCTCCTACTTCAGGTATTGCACTATTACCACTTAGTGTCTCTCCTTTTGCTCCCACGGTAAGGCAGAGAAGCCTTCACAGAAACTCTCTTCCACCACTACCCGGTGCGACAGAGAACCGTCGTCCTTTTACACCATCCAAGTGTAGGCAGAGTACCTCCCACTATTCACACTCTCTAAGTGTAGGCAAAGAACCTCCCGCTATTCACACTCTCCAAGTGTAGGTAGAGAACCTTCTGCTGTTCACACTCTCCAAGTGTAGACAGAGAACCTTCATCCTTTCATACTTCTCTAAGTGTAGGTAGAGAACCCTTCATCCTTTCACACTTCTCCAAGTGTTGGTAGAGAACCAGATCTCCATAAAAACATCTTCTCATGAGAAATCTAGAAGGACAAGAGAAAAAAAATGAAGCAATCACAATTCACAAATGAAGATCCTTACCTTTGAGTACCAAGTGAACCCTTCACGCTCCAGTAGTTAGAATCCTCCTTCAAATCCTCTCTTACACTCTCTTCTTCAATCTCCCTTCAGTGTGCATGAAGACCAGTAGACAAAAGGATTACAAGACAATTTTAAGTGGACCTTCTAAAAGAAAGACACGAAAAACTGTCCAAAAACTATAATTTTTAAATTTATACGTACTCGATCATCCCGTACGAATGCATTTTGTATGTATAAATAGTGTAAAAATTGTTGCGTACGAACTCAATGTGCATTGGTATAAATGCCTTCATACACGATCATCGTCCCTTACAAACATAGTTCGTCCGATACGAACAGTTATTTCCAAGTTACGTTGGAACGAAACTACAGGACGGTCCATATATTTTAAGGAATAGAGGACATCATCCTGGGACGAATGTACAAGATCATCTAGACGATTAGTTCAAAGCATGAGTCCAGAGAACATCATCTTGGGATGAACAGGGTAAAATTGTTTGGACGATTAGTTCAAAGCATAAGTCTAGAGAACATCATCCTCGGACGAACAACGTAAAATTATCTAGACGATTAGTTCAAAGCATGGATCCAGAAAACACCATCTTGGGATGAATGGACAAGATCGTCTGGATGATTAGTTCAAACCATAGGCCAGAGAAAATCATCCTAGGACAAATGGACAAGATCGTCTAGACGATTAATTCAAAGCATGAGCACAAAGAACACCGTCTTGGGACGAACAGGGTAAAATCTTCTGGACGATTAGGACTTAGAAAAAAATTTTGCCCATTCTGTTAGTTTCATTACTCTTTGGAGAGTATTGCTGACCTGATCGTCCTGTACGAACATAGTTCATCCTTTACGATCAGTATTTTAAAATTTTTGACTTTTAAAGATCTCCTCCATTGTGTGTGTGCTAAGTTACTCAATTACAATCACACTCTCTAACTCAAAATGAATAAAATATAGACTCCAAGTTACAAAATATTATACTTAGATCTTGATTTGAAGTTTTCAACAATATGGAGAATGATTTCCCTGAAATGTTAGTACATATAAGAGACAAATATACTTCTTCCAAAATGTGTTAGGAGAAATTAGTAATTAATATAATAATATTTGGAATCATTAAAATAATAAGTTGCAAGAATATAAAACATGCAAAAGCTAAATAGCAGCTCTCTCAACATATTATATATATATATATATGTTTCAACCTATGCAATTGGTAAAAACATTTGAGATAGATTGTGTATTACTTATGCCAATTAAGTTAAGCAATATAGATTGAATATGTTATTGCATGACTACAAACTTTTTCATATGAAACCTTCTAATCAATTACTGACATGTATAATAGGTTTGTTCAAATTATCACCTCATTGCATTCTTTAGGAAGATAGCTAACTAATTATGAAAAAGTAAATAAAATTTTGAGATGCTTGCCTTCTTCTTTTGATGCTAAGATTACTGTAATTATTTAATCTAAATATTTAAATACTTATTCTATTGATAATTTGTTTGGATCACTCAATGCTTATGAGTAAGGGGTGAATCAAAGAATTCTTGATGCAGGTGAGAAAAAGAAGGAAAAAAACTATGGCGCTGAAGGCCAACAACACAGACACTGAATCTTCCGAGTCTAAAAGCGATGATATTGCCTTAATTACAAGGAAATTCAAAAGCTTTCTAAGGAAAAGCATAAGAACCATCAAAAGTGGAATAAAGGTAATAGTAACAAAAACTTTAAGAATTATATTGATATGATTTTCTTTGAATATAGGAAGCTGGGACACGTTAAAGCTGATTGCCCTAAACTTAAAGCTAACTCAAATAATTAAAAGGGTGAGTAGAAACCCAAGTTCAAAAAGGAGAAGAAGAGGTTCCAAAAGGCATTATAGGATGATTTAGCATCGGACTCCTCTGAGACTGAAGCTGAAGAGGAGACTACAAATTTTTGCTTGATTACAGACAATCATCTTAGTCAGTTTGACCAAGAAGAGGTATATGAACTAACCTATAAACAATTACTTAAAGTTTATGAACAAATTCATGCATCATATAAGAAACTTAAGAAATCACATGTTAGTTTTAAATTGGAGTTTTTAAATTTAAAAAAGGAGCATGAAATTTTACTTAAAGATTATTTTACAATCGATAGAAATCACATTTCATTACTTGATGAGTTTGATGCATTAAATAAAAATCATATTGAATTAGCTGATGCACATGATTCCTTGAAGTCATCTCATGCTGAGTTAGAAAAAGAGTTTAATAAATTAGAAAATCACAAAGCTTTTTAAAATAACAAACCAATATTGCATGCATCACATAACTTTAAAAGAAAGAATTACTACTCGAATAGATTAGTAAATTCTTTTTATGGTATTAGTTATTTTTCATGTGGCATGTTAAGATACATTTCACACACTTGCACTATTCACCGTAGTATACATTAGGTGTGGAGACCCAAATTGCATGATTCACAGTATAACATACATGCATTGTATTCCTCTTTCCATAAGAAGGGACCCAAATATGTTTGGGTTCTTAAATATGATGTTTGATGAATTTATAGGTTTTCTCACACAAAAGACCTCATGAGAGCATGTGGTACCTGGACAGCAGATGCTCATGACACATGATTGGAGATGCTAATCAATTCATTTCACTGGAGGCCAAGGCTGGAGGCAAGGTTACTCTTGGAGACAACACCACCAGGAAAGTTGTGGGCATAGTTATGATCAAAAACTCCAAGAACCTTTTGAATGAAAATATTTTGCTTGTAGATGGACTGAAACATAACTTACTCAGCATTAGTCAACTTTGCAATAAAGGCTTCATCATAAAATTCTTGGCAAATACTTGCATTATAAGCTTAAATAACAAAACTATTTTCGAGAAAAAGTGAATCAATAATATTTACATGCTTGACTTAAATAATATTTAATGTGCTGCTTCATTTTGCTTAAAAAATGCTACTGATGATTCATGGTTGTGACATAGGAGATTAAGTCATGCCAGTATAAAGATCCTTAGGAGAGTGACCTAGAAAGACCTAGTCGGAGGTTTCCCCAAGCTTAAATTCTCTAAAGACCACCTTTGTGATGCCTGCCAACTAGGGAAGCAAGTTCAATCCTCCTTTCACTCTATTAAGGACATTAACACCTTTAAACCTTTAGAAGTCCTGTATATGGATTTATTTAGACCCATTAGCACTGCCAACTTAGGGGAAAAAGTCTATGGATTTGTGATTGTTAATGATTACTCGAGATTTACTTGGATTAGATTTCTATCACATAAAAATGAGTCTTTTGATGAGTTTAGATCCTTCTTCACTTGGATTCAGAAAAAGTTAGGTTGTGAAATTTTTTATCATCCATAGTGACCATGGGGGAGAGTTTAAAAATGAGAGATTTTGGAGACTTTTATGAGGATAAGGGGATTAGTCACAACTTCTCAGCTCCTAGGACCCCTTAGCAATGTCGTGAGCAGCTTCGCAGCAGCGGCATCCGGCGGTCCTTCAGCCGGTGTCCAGCAGTAGTGTGACGTGACAACGGGCAAATGAGACATGATAATGGGGCAGTAGATAAGGCGCAAAGGCGGGGGGCGACGCGACACGAGATGCAATGCGGTCATGCGAGCGGGCAGCGTGTCAGCCGAGCAGTGCAGTGGGGTTGGGGGGGTCAACAAAGCTCAGCGATGGGCAGCTCGGTGATGCAGGGGGCAACTCGGTCAACGGGTCAATCTGAGTCATTTTTGGGTTTCTGGGTTAACCCGAACCCGACCCCGACCCCGACCCGATTTTTGAAACGGGTCAAAAACTCTAACCCGAACTCCACCCAATTTGGGTTCGGGCTGAGCCGAACCCAAATTTTTGTGTCAGGTTTGAGTCAGGTTTTCGGGTCGTGTCAAATATTGACACCCCTATAAATAAGGCTCTTCCTTGGGGTAAGCCTTTAGCTTAATATGACAAATATACATCATATATAGTGCATTACATGGTGGAAATTGGAAGAATCATAATTGATGTGTTCGTTTGGTCGTCAGGACCATAGTCAACAGGCGATAGAGGTCAGAAAGATCGTATTCAGATGACGATGGTCAAAATGACCATAATCGGCTATTTAGTGGAAGTCCGACGTTAGTTAGTTGATGGGCAGAAGTTCGGCGTTAGTTAGTGGATGGATGTAAGTCCGGTGTTAGTCGATGATTGGGTAAAAGCCCGTAGTAAGGTTGTGGCTAAATGTAAGTCCAATAATAATTGGAAGCAGCGTAGAAGTTTGGCGTTAATTATTGATCAGGTGTAATTTCGATGAAAGTTGGTGGTCGGGTAGAAGTCTGGCTTCCTTCAGTGGCTAGGTGTAAGTCATATAATAATTAGAAGTAGGGTGGAAGTCCAACATCAATTGGTGGCTGGGAAAAAGTCCGTGGTAAGTTGGTGGCCGAGTGAAAGTCTAAAGTCAGTTGGTGGTCAAACAAAAGTCCGACGTTAGTTGATAACCGGGTGGAATTCTGGTGCCAGTTAGCAGTAGGGTGAAATTCCAGCATCAGTCGGCAGAAGTCCCGCGTTAATTGGCAACGG
This sequence comes from Dendrobium catenatum, assembly GCF_001605985.2. Taxonomy (NCBI): domain Eukaryota; kingdom Viridiplantae; phylum Streptophyta; class Magnoliopsida; order Asparagales; family Orchidaceae; genus Dendrobium; species Dendrobium catenatum. The sequence continues at coordinate 952,703 of NW_021318917.1, forward strand.
GGCGGAAGTCCAACGATAGTTAATGGCAAGGCTGAAGTTTGACGATAGTCAAGGATGAGTCTGGTGGAGAAAGAATTCTCTTCATTCTCTCCCTTCTTTCTATCCCTCTCCATGAGAAATGAGGGGTCTATTTATAATCTTTTAAGAGTGGCAAGGCCAATAAATAGGAGGAAGATCAAAGGTAAATTGTGAGTGGTTTGAATGGATGATAAATGTTGAATCCCTTTATCGTTAACCGTTTATTAGGCATTTGAATGTCTTAATGATATCAGAATTTGATGATCTTGGGCTCGTTGGATTTTTCTCGTTGATCCACTCGATTCTACTATAAGAATACCATGTTTAGAAAAGTTTGGTAATCCAAATTATGGTTTGAACCTTCCGAACCTACTTCGGGTCTTTGATTTGTCGGATTGGGTCGAATTTGGAGTAGTTGGGTTCCTATTTTCGGGACGTTCAATTCGACTATAAGTTTGCCGAAATTGGAGTTCAGATGATCCCAAATTTAGTTTTGAAATTTTTAAACTCAACTTTGCCTCAAGATTTGTGCTCGATCAAAATAATTTTTTGATGGTATATCAAACCATACAGTTTATAGTTTACTGTTTACAAATTAAAAAAAAATAACGATAATATTTCAATTGCTTTCATGTAATAAATAAAATAATTAGAAAATATTTTTAGTTAGAAAAATAAATATTTATTTTAAATGTTATATTCTGAAGAATATTAATTTTGATTTTATTCATTTATCTTTCAATATTAAGCCAATAACGAGTTAGTGCCACTTGGCATAGTTTTTTAAACTTATTTTTTATTGACGGTCGATTTTTTGAGATATTTTGTTAGTCTAATAGAAAATTACAGCTTAGTCCAACTATATTTCCGCAATTTTAGAAAGTATTTTTTAGAAAGTGAGGGCGGAGGTACCAACAGCGTTAGGTGAATTAAATTTATTCTGATTGGTACGACTAGAATGCTTAAAAAGTCTGCTTTGAAATTGAAAGTTCGTTCGGGATGTTAAGCCCTATGAACTTAGTCCCATGCTAACCAAGAGGGGGGGTGAATTGGTATTTTAAAA